>NC_045445.1:41061965-41145725 GCF_002776525.5 Piliocolobus tephrosceles | reverse complement strand
ATCTTGGGTCACTGCAACCTCTGCCTCCCGAGTTCAAGTGATTCTCCTGCCTCAGCCTCCCAAGTAGCTGGGATTACAGGCACTGGCCACCATGCCCAACTGTTATTTTATTTTTTGAGATGGAGTCTTGCTCTGTCATCCAGGCTGGAGTGCAATGGCACGATCTTGGTTCACCACAATCTGTGCTTCCCAGGTTCAAGTGATTCTCCTGCCTCAGTCTCCCAAGTAGCTGGGATTACAGGTGTGCACCACCATGCCTGGTGAATTTTTGTATTTTTAGTAGAGATAGGGTTTCACTATGTTGGCCAGGCTGGTCTCGAACTCCTGACTTCAGGTGATACACCAGCCTCAGCCTTCTAAAGTGCTGGGATTACAGGCATGAGCCACTGTGCCCAGCCCTACCCCATCAATATTCTTCTTCGGATGAATGTTGGACAACAGAAATCACTTGAATAGAAAAAGAGCTTGGTTTGGCATTGGGAATGAAGAAGGGCTTCCTTTGAAAGACTCCATTTCTACTAGAAGCTTCTACGAAGACTGAACAGAAATATACTATTAACCATTCTTAGGTTCTCATTTTTCAGTCTAGGATTACAATAGTTTTTGTTTGTTTGCTTGTTTCTGTTTTTTGACAGAGTCTCGCCCTGTTGCCCAGGCTGGAGTACAGTGGTGTGATCTCGGCTCATTCCCACCTCTGCCTCCCGGGCTCAGGCAATTCTCTTGCCTCATCCTCCCGAGTAGATGGGATTACAGACTTGCGCCACCACGCCCAGCGAATTTTTTGTATCTTTAGTAAAGACGAGGTTTTGCCATGTTGGCCAGGCTGGTCTTAAACTCCTGACCTCGTGATCCGCCCTCCTCGGCTTCCCAAAGTGCCGGGATTACAGGCATGAGCCACTGCACCCGGCCTACAATAGTTTTTTTGTTTGTTTTTAAGTGACAACTCTCTGAGGCCACCTATTCCATCTTAATTGGGGGACCTAACTAAGTTGAAAGTAAGAAGACTTGGGGAAAAGAAAAGTTGTATTTTCAATCCGGTAAATAGAGATAAGTGCTACAATATTTCTTACTGCAATTTGGTTTTAACAGATAGAAATTAAAGAACATTCTATATGCAAGTTCTAGTTTTGGCTGACTTTTTTGAATTTTGGTGAATTCTGTTCTGTGACTTTTGTTTGTCTTAAGTCAAACACATTGGGAAGTGGATGAAGAGGTTGTTATTTCCTGAGACAGTTATTCTCAAAGTGTGGTCCTGGGAGCAGGTGGAGCTGCATCATTTGGGAACTTGTTAGAAATGCAAATTCTCAGGCTGGAGCCTAAGAATTTTACAGGTATCAAAAGAAATAGTCAAATAGTGCTCGGATTACAGGCTAATTTTTTTTTTATTTTTGGCAGAGACAGGTTTTCACCATGTTGGCCAGGCTGGTCTTGAACTCCTGACCTGAGGTGATCCACCTGCCTCGGCCTCCCAAAGTGCTAGGATTAGAGGCATGAGCTGCCATGCCCAGCCTTAAGAGCTGAAAAATTAATGGATTAGATTTTTTTTGTTTGTGTAAAAATATCATTCACCTATCTATTGTAATTGGATCATTTGCACAGCACACATCTTGTTCTAAAGACAGAACATAAGAATGAATCAGCCAGGCTGGGTTTTTAATTTCCCCAATACAGACCAGGACTTTGGACAAGTTTTCATTTTATAAAAGGTTGGACTTTAGTGTGAGACTGCTCACAAATCACTTCCTACAGTGAGGGCTAATTTCCTAAAGGGGTAAAAAAGCCTAATCCGTGGAGACAAACTGAGCTAGCTCTTTCTGCCTTCTTTAGAAATGAAACATTTTGACAGTGGTTTTACTTTTTTCTTAAACCAAATACGACAGATGTATCTTGTAAAGTAAATAGATGAAGCAGTCCTGAATCAGGAATAGATGACAATCTCTTTAACAGTGGGCTTTCTATAGTTAGGACTATCATTATTCTCTCCTTATACCTCTTCTGGGGCTCTGATAGCACTTTTGTTTCCCTTTTCATCCCTATTCCAAAGAAAAAGTTTCTTCTCAGTCCTTTAGATCTCATGGTAGATATAAATTTTCTCATTCACTAATTTATTCCTTTGTCATTTTGTTTACTGAGTATTTGTTTTCTGCCAGGCACTTGTAAAAGTCTTAGGAGTCAGAAATGAGTGTGGCATGGTCACTGCCCTCAAGGAATTCACAGCCTTATGGGGGCAGACAGACAAGCAAACAGATCAATTATAAAGCAACATAGTTAAGTGCTATTACTGAGATATGAGACAAATGCTGTGGGAGTCCCATTCTCTCTCTCAAGAGTATCTGATTTATCATCTTATCTCTAATTCTGAAAGAGAATGCAAAGTCCTCATTAAATGATTTTAAGCCTCAGAGAACAGGCTGGAGCGATATTTTTGGCAAAGGGCGCTTTCCCATTGTCACTGAAATAACACTAAGAGGCTGCCTACCCCATCTTTGTGTAAGGCCTGTCTTGCTAATAATAGTATATCTTCCAGCAAATTAACAATACATCATCTGGCTCAGAAGGAAGTGCTCCCATCAGTTAGCTGAAAGAAAGACATGTAACATGTCTGCTGGGAGTGGTCTGAAGCAGTTCTGGAGAGGAAGATAGCTTGACATAGAGGGTGACCTATTTTCTGAGACTGCCTCTAAAGCAATCATCTCGCCTGGTGTGGCAAGTTTAATTGAAACCAAGCAACTAAAACAATAGAAAGCAAAATAGTTTCTATAAGCACTCAGATCTAAGAAGCTATTGGGTCGTCTACCAGTCCCAATGAGTCCATTCAGAAGTAGCATTTTTCATTTTGCAAAGGGGAGATAGTTTTGAACAAAAGCAAAACCTAACTGAAGCTCTGTCATCCCACTGTTCAACAGTGGGGAAAGGCCCCTGAGATTAGGCCCTCTGCCTCTAGGTCTGGGAGGTTTCACACATGACTTGCCTGGCAATGGAAAAACTTTAGCAATGTTGTCTACAAAAAAGTAACAATAGGTATCCTTGCTTTAGGGAAAATGTATTGGGGAACCATATACAAATCCATACATAATGGATGCTGAATTTGTCATGGAATTGTAGAATGTTTTACATACTGTTTCATTTTTTCCTTTCTGAATGCTGAAATTAGTGATGACATTGTTTTCTTGTGAATGTTGATATCATGTGTGGGTACAGCCTTTTCAAACCCATCATTCTCTGAAAGAAGAGTATGAAAATATGGTAGTATACTTGATATGGTTTGAATGTGCCCTCCAAAAGTTTATGTGTTGGAAAATTAATTCCTTTGCCCCCATGAGAGGACTAATGAGGTCTCTGCTTCATGAGTGGATTAATGTTGCCATCACAGGAGTGGAGTGTTATTTTGTGAGTGGCTTTGTTATAAAAGTGAGTTCTCTCTGGCTCTCTTGCTCTTACTCTCTTGCCATATGTTGCCCTCTGCCATGTATATAACACAGCAAAGAGGCTCTCATCAGATACCAGCACCATGCTCTTGGACTTTCCGGCCTCCACAACTGTGAGCTAAATAAACGTATTTTCTTTATGAGTCACTTAATCTGTAGTATTCTTGTTATAGAGACAGAAAACAGTGCTCTATAGATTTGAACATCATTTATATTAAGGTCTATTTATAAGTGTGATGAAAAATTCAGGACTTTCAGTTTCTAGTCCAGCATATAAGGAACTTGTATGCCTCCATTTCATCCTAACAGAAAGTAAAAAGTGAACAAACCGAAAAATCAACAACTCTTCTTAGATCTATCAGAAAAGTGAGGTCACAAGGTAAAGTGCTGCTTCCACAATTCTAGAGACAGACAGGAGAATATAGAGAATCACAAGTTACCAGAGCAGAAATCCATAAAATTACCAGAAGAACCAGTCATGAGGTTGGGGGATTAGGGTTAGGGTTACACTTTTGTGAGTTTTTCCTCCAGGAATACAATTGCATTCTCACAGTGAAGACGAAAGAGAAATCCCTTTGTGCTTCCACCAGGGAAAGGGAAAAAGGTAATCATTTTGAGATACACCAGATGATTCTGTTCTTCTTAACAAGGCCTGTCTTCAAGAGAAATCATTTTACCAGACCCTAAAGTATTGGGCTTTTTTCAGAACCTGACTGACCTGGGGTAAGGAAATACTCAATTCCTGCCCCATCTAGCCTTCCACATAGAAGAAGAGAAATACACAGCTCCAGCCCAGTCTAGCCATTGTGTTCCACCTAAGGCATGAAAAAAATTGAAAAGCATTTATGACGTTCACAGTCCAGAGGTACGAGCTCATTAAATGCCTGAGACCGTATTATAGGAGCATAGGTTTCCTCTCTTTCCCTGCTACACTTTACCACCACATCACTAAAGGCCTAATTACAGAAGTTCCTTTTAGCATGTACATCATATCTACCCTTCAACAAAAAATCACAAGGTACATGTAAAGGCAAAAAACACAGTTTGAAGAGACAGAGTGAGCATCAGAGTCAGACTCAGATGTGGCAAAGATTTTGGAATTATTAGACCATGAATTTAAAACAACTGTGATTAATATACTAATGGATAAAGTGGAAAACATGCAAGAACAGATAGGCAATGTAAGCAGAGAGATGGAAATTCTAAGAAAGAGCAGAAAAAAAAGTGCTAGAGATAAAACAACACTGTAAAAAAAAAGAAATGAAAATTGTCTTCAATGGGCTTACTAGTAGAATGAACACATCTGAGGAAAGAATTGCTAAGCTTAGGAATATTATAAAAGTAACTTCCAAACTGAAAAACAAAGATTAAAAAGATTAAAAAAAAAAAAGAATAGAATATTCCAGAACCGTGGGAAAACTACAAAAGGTGTAACATACACATAATGAGAATACTAGAAAGGGAAGAAAGAGAAAAGAACAGAGGAAATATTTGAATCAGTAATGACTGAGCACGTCTCCAGATTAACCAGTATCTGATCCAGTAATCTCGGAGAACAGCAAGCAGGATAAATTCCCAAAATAGTACACTTAAGTATAGTATATTTTAATTGCAGAAAATCAAAGATAAAAATTATAAAAGATGCTACAGTAGAAAAAATACCTTGCCTATAGAGGAACAAAGATAAGAATTATATCTGACTTCTCAGAAACCTTGCATGCAAGCAGGAAGAGATTAGAATTAAATACTGAAAGTACTGAGAGAAAAAAGTCTTTGTCAGACAAACAAAAATGGAGGGATATTGGTGCCAGTAGATTTGCCTTGCAAGAAATGTTAAAAGAAATTATTTAGAGTGAAGAAAAATGAAATAGGTCAGAAATTTGGATCTACATAAAGAAAGGAAGAGTATTGGAGAAGGAATAAATGAAGGTAAAATAAGGTATTTTTCTTATTCGTAACTGGTCCAGATGATAGTTTGTTCAAAATAGTAATAGCAACAATATGTTCAATTATGTATATATTTGCTTATGTACAAGTGATATGAATGACAGCAATGACACAAGGGATAGGAGACAGGAATTAGGATTATTTTGTTATTATAAGGTATTTAAACTACCCATGAAACTATATAGTATTATTTCAAAGCTGACTTGGATTAGTGGTAAATTTATATTACAAACCCCACGGCAAATTAGAAACAAACACCACACTAAAAATTAGAAAAAAAATATTAATAGAAGGATAACTGATATGCTAAGAAAAGAGACAATGGAATTTTAAAATGCTCAAAGCCACAAGGGGCAGAAAAAAGGTGGAAGACAAAGATAGGAAAAAAGAACAAAGACAACAAATAGAAAACAGCAACAAATGTGGTAGATATTAATACAACTATATCAATAATCATAAGACAAGCCACAGAGTGGGAGAAATTACTTGTAAAAGACATGTCACAGAAAGAACTGCTATCTGGCTGGGCACGGTGGCTCATGCCTGTAATCCCAGCACTTTGGGAGGCCGAGGCAGACAGATCACTCGAGGTCACGAGTTCGAGACCAGCCTGGCCAATATAGTGAAACCCCGTCTCTACTAAAAATACAAAAATTAGCTGGATGTGGTGGCACATGCTTGTAATCTCAGCTACTCAGGAAGCTGAGGCAGGAGAATCACTTGAACCCTGGAGGTGGAGGTTGTAGTGAGCTGAGATTACACCACTGCACTCCACCCTGGGTGACAGAGTGAGACTCTGTCTTAAAAAAAAAAAAAAAGAAAAAAAACTGTTATTGAAAATAGATAAAGAACTCTTAGAACAGTAAAAAAAAAGAAAAAAAAAACATAAAACAAAAAACAAAACAAAACAAAACAAAGCAGAAAAACGTGATTAAAAATTGGCCAAAGGCAGGGCGCTGGGGCTCATGCATGTAATCCCAGCACTTTGGGAGGCCGAGGCAGGTGGATCACTCGAGGCCTTGAGTTTGAGACCAGCCTGGCTAACATGGCAAAACCCAGTCTCTACCAAAATAAAATAAAATAAAATAAAATTAGCCAGATGTGTTGACATATCCCTGTAATCCCAGCTACTGGGGAGACTGAGGTGGGAGAATTGCTTGAACTGGTGATGTGGAGGGTACAGTGAGCTGAGATTGCACTTTGGGAGGCCGAGACGGGCGGATCACAACGTCAGGAGATCGAGACCATCCTGGCTAACACGGTGAAACCCCGTCTCTACTAAAAAATACAAAAAACTAGCCGGGCGAGGTGGCGGCGCCTGTGGTCCCAGCTACTCGGGAGGCTGAGGCAGGAGAATGGCGGGAACCCGGGAGGCGGAGCTTGCAGTGAGCTGAGATCCGGCCACTGCACTCCAGCCTGGGCGACAGAGCGAGACTCCGTCTCAAAAAAAAAAAAATAAAATAAATAAATAAAAAATAAAAATAAAAATAAAAAAATAAAATAAAAATAAAAAAAAAAATTTGGCCAAAGACCTTAACTGACATCTTACGAAAGATACACAGATTGCAAATAAGAATCTGACACATATCATTAGAGAATTACAAATGAAAGCCATAATGAGCTATCACTATACAGCTACTAGAATTCCAAAATTGAGAATACTGACAACAGCAAATGCTGGTGAAGATGATAAAGCAAAAGCAATTCTCATTCATTGCTGTGGGAATGCAAAATGGTACAGCAATTTTGGAAGACATCCTCTGACTGTATAATCCAGCAATTGTGCTTCTTAGTGTTTACCTAAAGGAGCTGAAAACTTATGTCCACACAAAAGCTTGCACACGAATGTCTGTAGAGCCTTTATTCAGAATTGCCAAAAGTTGGAAGGAACCAGACCTAGACCGTGAATGGATTAAATAAATAGGTCCCTAAAAGAGGCATTATGAATTCACAGAGAATCACAGTGCTATGATTCTACTTGGTATGTATTTAGAAGAATTCCTGATATGCAGATAATAGTGGAAGTTAATAGTATGTTCTGACATAGAAACTTTGGAAAAAGAGTAGTGCTGTTGTTAATTTTTGTGTTTGTACTTAAAAAATATCTGAATTGATCAAATCAGCCAAATTGTGTTGTGATATAAATATATGATTAAGAAATTCAAAAACCGTCTGTCCAACTTTATGACATACACAGTGGGGAATCCAGAGAAGTAGGAATCATGGTTCTTGTCCTTAGAGAGCTTCCAATCTAGTTGTGGAACTAAGACTCATAATATGGCTGGAGAACAATGTAAGACAGCATACTATCGAGTGTTAGGTTGTGTGGTGCGACAGTTGATGCCGAGGCCTTCCTGCTCCCTCTTCTGTGACAGCTACAAGTATTACTTTTAAAACTTTTGCTGTTAAGCTGACGACACTTTCCAATCAGATCTTGTTTAGACTCAGAATAACTTTTTTAAAAAATAAAATAAAAAGTGCCACCATGCCTGGCAAGACCTAGAATAATTTTTAAAAAATTGAGACAATAGGGAAATTTGAATACATATTAGATGATATTAATAACGTAGTTTTTATTTTGTTAGGTATGATAACAGTATTATGCTTTGTTTTAAAAGTCCTTATCTATTAGAGAAATTTGCTGAAATATTTCCAGTTGAAATAATGTTATGTGCCTGGCACCATAGCTCACACCTGTAATCCCAGCAATTTGGGAGGCCGAGGCAAGCAAATCACTTGAGGCCAGGAGTTTGAGACCAGTTTGGCCAAAATGGCGAAACCCTATCTCTACCAAAAAATACAAAAATTAGCTGGGGATGGTGGCATCCACATGTAATCCCAGCTACTCAGGAGGCTGAAGCACGAGAATTGCTTGAACCTGGGAGGCAGACGTTGCAGAGAGCTGAGATCATGCCACTGCACTCAGCGTGGGTGACAGAGCAAGACTCTGTCAATAAAGAAAGAAAGAAAGGAAAGAAAGAGAAAGAAAGAAAGAAAGAAAGAAAGAAAGAAAGAAAGAAAGAAAGAAAGAGAGAGAGAGAAAGAGAGAAAGGTAGGTAACATTACATATGGAATTTTATTTAAGATGTACTGCCCCCTCAAAAAATAGAAAAAACATTACTGATGATAGAAAATATATGAAGTAAGATTGGCAAAATATTTATAATTGTTGAAGCCCAGTTATGAGAACATGAGGATTTATATTATTTTCTCTAGTTCTATGAATGTTTGAAAATTTTCACAGCATTTCTTAAAAATATGCATTTTAGGTGCTAACTGAAGAAACATCTATCAGAGTGCACAAACACAAAGGTTGGATCACGTTTACTACTAGTAATTTAGCTATTAGTCAATCAGTTAGAGTTTTTTAATCTACTGTGTACAGATCTCTGTACTTAGTACTATGGAGACGTATCAGGAAAAACAAAGTTTTCCCTCATGAAGATTTTTATCCAGAGAGGATGACAGAATGCGAACTCATATATTCACTCAACAAACATTTATTCTCTACTGGGCACTGTAAGGAGTTACAGAGGAAGATTTTTAGAAAGCGCCACATAGACAAACTGAATGGGGTGAAGCAGAAGTCACATCCAGTGAAGCTGATCATTACAAGTTTCCTAGAGTTAGCTGGAATGTTTGAAGTCATCCAGCGAGCCAAATAGACTTTACCTGGTAGCTATTACCTATAGAGTCTAGTGATAGAAACTGCAGGAGGTACAAAAGTGTGTGCTGGAGGCCTTATTTTCAAGGCGGTTATCCCCGTGAGAATAAGGGACCAACTGTGTAATAATGACAAACAGTGTAGTCAGAATTAGGGAAGGGAAAACTTGGTGTGGATGGAAGTAATTGAGGAAGAGTTAATAGAGATGGAGACAGAGTTGGGCCTTAAAGGATATATATATAATAGTTGCTGATTCAAGGAGCAGAAGAAAACAAAAAAACAAAGATACGGTAGAAACTAAATAGAGATGAGAAGGGTGTTTTCTCTGGATAAATGATATGGAGGGAGAAAATAAGTAGAGTTTTTCTCTGACTTGAAAAAGGGGGAAATCTATCTTTTCAACCAATCTCACCTTCCAGTTATGACTCTTGTGTCTTGTTTTTTTGTTTGTTTGTTTGTTTGAGACGGAATTTCACTCTTGTTGCCTAGCTGGAGTGCAACGGTGCGATCTCGGCTCACTGCAACCTCTGCCTCCCAGGTTTGAGTGGTTCTCCTGCTTCAGCCTCCCGAGTAGCTGGGATTACAGATTACAGGTGACTGCCCCTATACCCGGCTTGTATTTTTAGTAGAGATGGGGTTTCACCATGTTTGCCAGGTCTCGAACTCCTGACCTCAGGTGATCCACCCGCCTCAGCCTCCCAGAGTGCTGGGATTACAGGAGTGAGCCACAGCGCCCAGCTGACCCTTGTATCTTTCTTTTTATTCAAAACCAAACTACTTGAAATAATAGTCTACACCAGTCATTCAGGAAACAGTTTCAAGTGCCGACTCTGTGAGATACTTTTTAATCCTATCTTATTTGTTTATCCTTAACCCATAGTTCACTCATCATTGAAACCCTCTTCTTACTTGCTTTCCATATTGCTGTTACAATTATCCTACCTTTCTGGCCATTCCTAGCCCTTATGTTCTTTAATAAACTCTTTATTATTTTATAGTAGTTTTAGATTTAGAGAAAAATTGTAAATGTAGTACGAGTTCTTATATGCCCCACACCCAGTTTTCCCTATTATTAAGATCTTACAACAGTATGGTACATTTGTTACAATTAATGAAACCATATTGGTGCATTATAACAAACTAAAGCCCATATTTTATTTGGATTTTCTTAGTTTTTCCCTAATGTCTTTCTCTTGTTCCAGAACCCATCTAGGATACTATATTACAATTGGCTATCATGTGTCCTTAGATTTTTCTTGGCTGTGACAGGTTCTCAGACTTTCCTTGTTTTTGATGACCTTGGAAGTGTTGAGAAGTACTGATCAGGTATTTTGCAGAATGTCCCTCTATTGATATTTGTCTGATGTTTTCTTCCTAAGTAGACTGGGGTTCCAGCTTTTGAGGAGGAAGACCACAGAGGTAAATTGTCATTCTTTCCAATTATATCAAGGGTCCTTAACACCAAATTGATTTATCACAATTGTTGACCTTGATCACCTGGTTAAAGTAGTGTTTTTCCCCCCTTTCCATACTGTTCTTTTTGGAAGGATGCTACTCTGCAGAGCCCATATCACAAATAAGGAGTGAGTAGTTGTGCTCTGCCTTTCCTTTTGGGTGGAATACCTTAAGTATTTGCAATTCTTCTTCACTGGAGATTTGGTTCTTGTTCCTCATTTATTTATTCAATTATTCATTTATATCAGTATAGACTCATGGATAGCTATTTAATTATTGGATGACAATCCAATGCATTGTATTTGTTTTGTCGCTCAAGCTGTTCCAGTTGGCCATTGGGAGCTCTTTCAGTTGGCTTCCTTGTCCCTCTGACATACTCCATCAATGTGTGTGTGTGTGTGTGTGTGTGTGTGTGTGTGTGTGTGTGTGTGTTAGCACTTAATTACGGCTTCCTTGTCCCTTTGACATACTTCATCAATGTGTGTGTGTGTGTGTGTGTGTTAGCACTTAATTACTTTCTGACACCACATGATGCACCAAGTTCATTTGTACATTTTCGGCACCAGTCCCTAGAAGCAACCACTTCTTTTAAGAATTACTGCTTACTTTTATTAGGAATGGTATTAGAGCTCAATGTCTAGGCACTGGGTGTGTTCCTTGGGTCTTATTTTATTTCTCTTTTTTCCCCCTTTCTTCTGAATCAGTTTCTTATCCTCTGTACTATTGGCATATTGAACTGGAAATTTTTTTTTGTTGTGGGGGGCTAGACTGTGCATTGTCTGATGTTTAGCAGCATTCCTAGCCTCTACCCACTAGATGCCAGTAGCACTCTTCCAGTTGTGATAACCAAAAATGGCTTCAAACATTTGCAAATGTCCCTAGGGAGGCAAGATCACCCCAAGTTCTGAAACACTACTCTAAATGTATGTGTTTCCCAGGATCTCACATCCCTGGTTCTCTTCTTTTCTCTTTATTCATATTATCCTTGGGCAAACTTAGCCAACCTTTTTGTCTTAATTATCACCTACAATCTAATGCCTTTCAAATATATCTTTATTTCTGATATCTTTCCTAAGAGTGGGCATGCCTATCTCCATTTCTATGTCTGTAGTCCTATGGATAACTCAAATTAAGCATGTTAAAAATGTATCCCATTGTTAGCAAATAATTCCAATCTGACAGAGAGAATAGGAAGGAATAACAAAACTCCAAAAGAGATTACTAAGCAAGCAGTTTGTCTTGCCACAGTGCCATACGAGTCAAAAGTAAGCAACTCGAATCAGTTTTATAGAGAAGAGATTAGCTAACTACATCCCCTGGCTAAATCCAGTCCACCGACTGTTTTTGTATGTTAATAACTGTTTTTATATTTAATTTTAATTTTATTTTTCTGTTAGAGACCGGGTCTTGCTATGTTGTCCAGGCTGGTCTTGAACTTTTGGGCTCAAGCAATCCACCTGCCTCAGCCTCCCAGAGTGCTAGGATTACATGTGTGAGCCACCACACTCAGCGTATGTTTTTATATTTTAATGTTTAAAATAGTCAAAAGAAGGATAATGTTTTATGACACATGAAAATTATATGATAGGCAACTTTCAATTCCATAATAAAATGTTACTGTAACACATCCACACTCATTTGTTTGCATATTGTTTGTGGCTTTCATGTTACAATGACAATAATTGAATAATTCTTACAGCTGGCTTGGAAAACCTAAAATATTTACTGTCTGGCCCACTGCAGGAACAGTTTTCTGACCCCTGGATCAGAACAAGACAATACTCACAGCACGGTAAACGGATTAAGGAGCATTCTATATGAAAGTTGTAGTTTGAGCCTACAGTAAACAGGAAGAGCATTCACATGTTAGTGCTTGTTCCGCATGGTACCACATGGACGTATGGACCCAGTTGGTAGCTCCACCTGGAGTGAGTTGCACTGCAACCTGAGGAATCCAAGACTAAAGGCTCAGCACCTTTTGTAGCAAGCAGTAAACAAGCCAGTGCATTCTCCAGGGAGAAAATAGTTGCATGGTAGTTACACCTGACCTACTTCATTGTTTATGTGACTAGCTACAGAAAAGACTCAGAGTCAGAGGATGATTAGGACTTACAGTTTGGCATACTGGACAGTGACCTGCAGGGTGGCTTGAGCATATGGCATACTGTCTTCAAATCCCAACATTTTGCTTCTATTCCTATTCTCCATAATCTTTGCTTCTTTTTCATGTTGGTTAATCATATCACCAATCCCCTTAGTTATCCATGCTAGGAAACTAGTAGTCATCTTAAATTCTTCCTTTTGCCTAATATCTAATCTATCACCAAGTCTGTTTGGTTTTATCTCCAAAATCTCTCATATTAATCTCATATTCCTGTCCCCATTGCAATCACTTAGTCCAAGCCATCATCATCTCTTCCCTTGATTACTGTAAGAGTCTCCTGTGTAGGTTCTCGTTTTCATCTTTGTGTACACATAGCTCACTCTCTGCATAGCAGTCACATAGATCACACGATAAGCCAATTTGATCATGTAACACTCAATCTAAAAAAAATTTTAAAGGCACATTGGTAGTTATGTTTATGTTGAAAGAAAGATATATAGCCAGAAAACCAATTCTGTATTTCAATTATTTAGTCGACATTAGCAGTTTTAGTAGTAATAGCTATTTATTGAATATTTATTATATGGCAGATATTGTGCTAAGTGATTTCCATGCATTGTATTATACTATTGAATCTGTATAACTTTCAAATAGGGGTTATGATTATACCCATTTTATTGGTAAGGAAACTGAAGGTACAGATGTCAGGTGACACACGTAGAAAGTGTGAAGTTGGAATTGGAGCCAAGTACTCTTTACTCCTTCATTATTCTTTCTTTTTTATTTATTTTTGAGACAGAGTCTCACTCTGTTGTCCAGGCTGGGGTGCAGTGGCACCATCTCTGCTCACTGCAACCTCCATCTCCTGAGTTCAAGCGATTCTTGTTCTTTAACCTCCTGAGTAGCTGGGACCACAGTTGCATGCCACCATGCTGGCTAATTTTTGTATTTTTAGTAGAGACGGGATTTCACCATGTTGCCCAGGCTGGTCTTGAACTCCTGATCTCAGGTGATCCACGCACCTTGGCCTCCCAAAGTGCTGGGATTGCAGGTGTGAACCACTGTGCCCGCCCCTTTAATATTCTTCAGATGAATGTTGGACAACAGGAATCACTTGAGTAGAAAAAGAGCTTGGTTTGGCATTGGGAATGAAGATGGGCTTCCTTTGAAAGACTCCATTTCTACTAGGAGCTTCTACGAAGACTGAACAGAAATATGCTATTAACCATTCTTAGGTTCTCATTTTTCACTCTAGGATTACAATTTTTTTAAGTGATGATGCTCTGAGGCCACATATTCCATCTTAATTGGGGGACCTAGCTAAGTTGAAAGTAAGAAGACCTGGGGGAAAAGAAAAGTTGTATTTTCAATCCAGTAAATAGAGATAAGTGCTTCAACATTTCTTACTGCAGTTTGGTTTTGACACATAATAATTAAAGAGCATTCTATATGCAAGTTCTAGTTTCGGCCTACTTTTTTTGACTTTTGGTGAATTCTGTTCTATGACTTTTGTTTGTCTTAAGTCAGACACATTGGGAAGTGGATAAAGAGGTTGATTATTTTCTGTGAGACCGTTATTCTCAAAGAATAGTCCTGGGAGCAGGTGAAGCTGCATCACTTGGGAACTTGTTAGAAATGCAAATTCTCAGGCTGTAGTCTGAGAATCAGAAATTCTGGTTGTGGGGTCCAGTGGTCTGTATTTTAACAAGCCTCCTGGTGACTTTTAGTGTATACTACAGTTTGAGAATGACTGGTCTGAGCTATGCTGGGGACAAGGGACTGTGTGTTTTCTCCCTGTTCTACTTCTGAGGACAACTGTGTTGTGTTGTGTTAGCGAATTGCTAATAGGCATTTTATTGTGGGTAATTGAGAGATAGAGTGGTCTTCAGAAGAGAAAGAGTCTATTCTCTTAGTTTCAAAGCCTTGCTCATAAGAAACTTATAAATCATCCCCGCAGGACTGAGTGGGTAGGCAATTATGTGGTACAACCTTGATAGATGCTAAAATTTGAGAATTACTACTTTGAGACATTAGCCAATGATTCCATTAGCTGCCACAAGGTGGATGATGTTAAATTAGGTTTACTGGTTTGGTACAATTGTGAAGTTTATCCAGACAAGGCCAACTTAAAACAGAAAAAAAAAAAAAAAAAAAAAAAAAAAAAAAGGTAGTATTTTAGTTCCCGCTTTTTTTTTTTTTTTTTTAAGATTACTATTACCAAAATTGCTGTGTAGATATGGAAAGATATCAATTATGTTGTGGGTAAAAGCAAGTTGAAGAAAATCTGTAGAGTGTAATCACATTTAAAGAACAAACAAAAAAATCTGTGTGTTTGTGTGTTTGCATATGCATAGAAGTATACAGCAAATTCTTTTTTTTAACCATTAAAGTATGGTCACTTATTATCTTTGTCAGTATTACGTACTGTACGTAATTGTATGTGGTATACTTTTAAATTTTTTTAAATTATATTTTAAGTTCTAGGGTACATGTGCACAATATGCAGGTTTGTTACATATGTATACACGTGCCATGTTGGTTTGCTGCACCCATTAACTCGTCATTTCCATTAGGTATTTCTCTTAATGCTATCCCTACCCCATCACCCCATCCCATGACAGGCCCCAGTGTGTGATGTTCTCCACCCTGTGTCCAAGTGTTCTCATTGTTCAATTCCCACCTATGAGTGAGAACATGTGGTGTTTGGTTTTCTGTCCTTGAGACAGTTTGCTGAGAATGATGGTTTCCAGCTTCATCCATGTCACTACAGAGGACAAGAACTCATCCTTTTTTATGGCTGCATAGTGTTCCATACTATGTGGCAATATCATATGTGCCACATTTTCTTAATCCAGTCTATCATTGATGGACATTTGGGTTGGTTCCAAGTCTTTGCTATTGTGAATAGTGCCACAATAAAAATATGTGTGCATGTGTCTTTATGGTAGCATGATTTATAATCCTTTGGGTATATACCCAGTAATAGAATCACTGGGTCAAATGGTATTTCTAGTTCTAGATCCTTGAGGAATCGCCACACTATCTTCCACAGTGGCTGAACTAGTTTACGCTCCCACCAACAGTGTAAAAGCGTTCCTATTTCTCCACATCCTCTCCAGTACCTGTTGTTTCCTGACTTTCTAATGATCGCCATTCTAACTGGTGTGAGATGGTATCTCATCGTGGTTTTGATTTGCCTTTCTCTGATGACCAGTGATGATGAGCATTTTCTCATGTCTGTTGGCTGCATAAATGTCTTCTTTTGAGAAGTGTCTGTTCATTTCCTTTGCCCACTTTTTGATGGGGTTGTTCGATTTTTTCTTGTAAATTTGTTTAAGTTCTTTGTAGATTCTGGATATTCGCCCTTTGTCAGATGGGTAGATTGCAAAAATTTTCTCCCATTCTGTAGGTTGCCTGTTCACTCTGATGGTAGTTTCTTTTGCTGTGCAGAAGCTCTTTAGTGTAATTAGATCCCATTTGTCTATTTTGGTTTTTGTTGCCATTGCTTTTGGTGTTTTAGTCATGAAGTCCTTGCCCATGCCTATGTCCTGAATGGTATTGCCTAGGTTTTCTTCTAGGGTTTTTTATGGTTTTAGGTCTAACATCTAAGTCTTTAATCCATCGTGAATTAATTTTTGTATAAGATGTAAGGAAGGGATTCAGTTTCAGCTTTCTACATATGGCTAGCCAGTTTTCCCAGCACCATTTATTAAATATGGAATCCTTTCCCCATTTCTTGCTTTTGTCAGGTTTGTCACAGATCAGATGGTTGTAGATGTGTGGTGTTATTTCTGAGGGCTCTGTTCTGTTCCATTGTTCTATATCTCTGTTTTGGTACCAGTACCATGCTGTTTTGGTTACTGTAGTCTTGTAGTATAGTTTGAAGTCAGGTAGCATGATGTCTCCAGCTTTGTTCTTTTTGCTTAGGATTGTCTTGGCAATGCGGGCTCTTTTTTAGTTCCATATGATCTTTAAAGTAGCTTTTTCCAATTCTGTGAAGAAAGTCATTGGTAGCTTGATGGGGATGGCATTGAATCTATAAATTACCTTGGGCAGTATGGCCATTTTCACGGTATTGATTCTTTCTATCCATGAGCATGGAATGTTCTTCCATTTGTTTGTGTCCTCTTTTATTTTGTTGAGCAGTGGTTTGTAGTTCTCCTTGAAGAGGTCCCTCACATCCCTTGTAAGTTGGATTCCTAGGTATTTTATTATCTTTGTAGCAATTATAAATGGAAGTTCACTCATGATTTGGCTCTCTGTTTGTCTGTTATTGGTGTATAAGAATGCTAGTGATTTTTGTACATTGATTTTTTATCCTGAGACTTTGCTGAAGTTGCTTGTCAGCTTAAGGAGATTTTGGGCTGAGACAATCGGGTTTTCTAAATATACAATCATGTCATCTGCAAACAGGGACAATTTGACTTCCTCTTTTCCTAATTGATTGCACTTTATTTCTTTCTCTTGCCTGATTGCCCTGGCCAGAACTTCCAATACTATGTTGAATAGGAGTGGTGAGAGAGGGCATCCTTGTCTTGTGCCAGTTTTCAAAGGGAATGCTTCCAGTTTTTGCCCATTCAGTATGATATTGGCTGTGGGTTTGTCATAAATAGCTCTTATTATTTTGAGATACATCGCATCAATACCTAGTTTATTGAGAGTTCTTAGCATGAAGGGCTGTTGAATTTTGTCAAAGGCCTTTTCTGCATCTGTTGAGCGAATCATGTGGTTTTTGTCTTTGGTTTTGTTTATGTGATGGATTACATTTATTGATTTGCATATGTTGAACCAGTCTTGCATCCCAGGGATGAAGCCAGCTTGATCTCGGTGGATAAACTTTTTTATGCGCTGCTGCATTCGGTTTGCCAGTATTTTATTGAGGATTTTCACATCAATGTTCATCAGGTATATTGGTCTGAAATTCTCTTTTTTTGTTGTGTCTCTGCCACCTTTGTTATCAGCATGATGCTGGCCTCATAAAATGAGTTAGCGAGGATTTCCTCTTTTTCTACTGATTGGAATAGTTTCAGAAGGAATGGTACCAGTTTCTCTTTGTACCTCTTGTAGAATTCGGCTGTGAATCCATCTCGTCCTGGACTTTGTTTGGTGGGTAGGCTATTAATTATTGCCTCAATTTCAGAGCCTGTTATTGGTCTATTCAGAGATTCACCTTCTTCCTGGTTTAGTCTTGGGAGAGTGTAGGTGTCCCGGAATTTTTCCATTTCTTCTCGGTTTTGTAGTTTATTTGCGTAGAGGTGTTTATAGTATTCTCTGATGGTAGTTTGTATTTCTGTGGGATCGGTGGTTATATCCCCTTTATCATTTTTTATTGCGTCTATTTGATTCTTCTGTCTTTTCTTCTTTATTAGTCTTGCTAGCTGTCTATCAATTTTGTTGATCTTTTCAAAAAACCAGGTCCTGGATTCATTGATTTTTTTGAAGGATTTTTTTGTGTCTCTATCTCCTTCAGTTCTGCTCTGATCTTAGTTATTTCTTGCCTTCTGCTAGCTTTTGAATTTGTTTGCTCTGAAATACACAGCAAATTCTTAACAGTGGCTACCTGGGAATAATGAGGTTAGATGTAGTAGATACTTTCAAATTTCACTTTATGCACTTTTCTGTTATTGAACTTTTTACAATGAATACATATTATTTATAATTTTTTTATCTTCCCCATTTTAAACCTTTTAATTTAAAAGTAAACTTTGTCAAAAAAGCAAACTTGGGGAGGGCAGAAAGATCATACACAAGGCTACCACTTCACTCCTGTAGGGTTGCACCGTGGCCCAGCAGAGGCACTCTGTACTTCCCAGATGGTGCAGTGGCTGGGCAGAGGCGCTTATAAAATATTTTTAATGGATCACATTTGTTTGAAAAAGTAATATCCACATGGTAATTCAAATAGTTCAATAGGGTAGGCAATGTTAATATAGATTATTAAACTTTTAGATTTAAACATGTAGAAATGCTTATTTGTTTTACAAGCAATAGTTGTTCATATATAGAGTGTGAAATAAAATGCTTTCAAATACCAAAATATGTTATGGAAATTACATCTTAAATTAGAATGAAAAAAGTCCTTGTATAGTAGAGGAAAAAAAAAAAAAAAAACCTGTGTAAACATTTAGTATTCGCTATATCAAGTACGTATTTACCTAGATATATAATATTTACAAAATACAAAGAAATATTACCACCTATTTAGGTTGGCCTCCTTTTTCATCAAGCTCACCTGTTATTAATCACCTTAAATAAAGCTTGCTGTTTCCTTGGGTAAGAAAACGTTTCCCGTTCTCAGCTACACTGCTTCCAGGCATTGAAAATATGTCCTGTCTCTATTTTCACAGCATCTTGACAAGGGCTGGCAGTTTTCTTCAGCTACTACGTTAACAATTCTTTTTTTTTTTTTTGAGACGGAGTCTGGCTCTGTCGCCCAGGCTGGAGTGCAGTGGCCGGATCTCAGCTCACTGCAAGCTCCGCCTCCCGGGTTTAAGCCATTCTCCTGCCTCAGCCTCCCGAGTAGCTGGGGCTACAGGCTCCCGCCACCTCGCCCGGCTAGTTTTTTTGTATTTTTTAGTAGAGACAGGGTTTCACCGTGTTAGCCAGGATGGTCTCCATCTCCTGACCTAGCGATCCGCCTGTCTCGGCCTTCCAAAGTGCTGGGAGTACAGGCTTGAGCCACCGCGCCCGGCCACATTAACAATTCTTAATGATCAAATCCCTAAGCTCCCCCTCCCTCTCTTTCCTACAGGTGTCAAAAACTGTTAACTGTCTTTTCTCGTCTTTCTGGTAAAAGCTCCCTTTTTTATTATTGCTAATGAGATTTGGAGGACAATGGCAGTTCTTTGCCTACTTTTAATATTTAGAGCAAAAAAGACTTTTGGGTTGTCTCCCCTTTGTGTCTATTTTCCTCCTAAATGCCTGGCCTCTAATCAGAGAAAAGCTCCATGTGGAAACAAAGTTACCAACTTACTCAATTGACTTCCCTTTTTCTAGATGAATAGCTCGCATCCGTAGAGAAAGGATTCATTACCATAATGCTTTAGGTTGAATATTGTACAACCTACTACAGATCTCTATGAGCCCTACTTTTAATTAATGCAGACTGCTTTTAAAACATGTTTTGACCTTTACTCTCAAAATATTTTAAAAGACATTTAAATATGACAGGTTAATTTTATTATTATTATTATTATTATTATTATTATTATTATTATTATTTTCTTTTAGATGGAGTCTTGCTATGTTGCCCAGGCTGGAGTGCAGTGGCCTGATCTCGGCTCACTGCAACCTCTGCCTCCTGGGTTCAGTGATTCTCCTGCCTCAGCCTCCCAAGTAGCTGGGATTACAGGCCCGGGCCACTATGCCCAGCTATTTATTATTATTATTATTATTATTATTATTATTATTATTATTATTATTATTATTTTTGGTAGAGACAGTGTTTCACCATGTTGCCAGGCTGGTTTTGAACTCCTGACCTCAAATAATCCACCTGCCTTGGCCTCCCAAAGTGTTGGGATTATGGGCATGAGCCACCACACCTGGCAACAGACTAATTTTATTTAAAGAGTAATGCAGTCCTTTCTTTTGTAGCACATATGTTAAATTTGGAAAAGTATAGAGAAGGTTGGAAGTGCAAGAATGATATGTCAATTCATGAAGAATATCATATATTCTTTTTTCCTTGTTGGGATAGAAAATGTCTATCAGAAATCGATCAGCTAGCATCATTTGCAATGGTAAAACACTATAGATGTAACCCCATTAAAATCAGGAACAAGCTAAGAAGATCTGCTATCACCATTATAATTTAATTTTTAAAATTCCCTGGCCAGTGCAATAAAGCAGGAAACAGAAATAAGAGCCATCACTAATAGAAATCAGGAGGCACAATTAATATCTTCAAATGAAATGATTTTCTAACCCACAGAATCTAAATGAAAACCATTTAGAAGGAGATTTTAAGTTTAGTAGTTTTCCTAAACATCTCAGTAACCAGTTAGAAAACACAGTGGAGAGCTCATTTGCTCTAACACCAGAGTGTAGAAAATACCTAGAAATAACCTCAACAAGAAATGTGCAAGATCTGTATGAAGAAAATGGTGAAACTTTACCAAAAAAACCTCCTGAAACATGAATGAGAGGACAAACAATTAACTTGTTAACAAAACAATTAACAATTAACAAAAAATTAACTTGTTAATTCCTCTGAAATAGTTTTAATAAAATTTACAATAAAAGTACCAGAGATTATTCTTGTACCTTGATAAAGTACTTTTAAACTCCATCCTAAAGAATATATAGCCAAGAATAGCGAATATTTTCTGAAAAAGAAGACTAATGAGGAGGACTTACTCTAACAAATAAGAAAACCTGGTTCAAAAATTAGTTATTAAAACAGTATGGTATGGGTACATGGAATTTGTTTTTTTGACGGAGTCTCACTTTGTCGCCCAGGCTGGAGTGCAGTGGTGCGATGGTGGCTCACTGCAAGCTCTGCCTCCCGGGTTCACGCCATTCTCCTGCCTCAGCCTCCTGAGTAGCTGGGACTACAGGCGCCCGCCACCACGCCCAGCTAATTTCTTGTATTTTTAGTGGAGACAGGGTTTCACCATGTTGGCTAGGATGGTCTCGATCTTCTGACCTCATGATCCACCTGCCTTGGCCTTCCAAAGTGCTGGGATTACAGGCGTGAGCCACTGCGCCCGGCCGGATTTTTAAAAAACAAACATAAATGTCACAAACTCTAGAGCCTCAGAATAGTGAAATGGAGCTTAGTGTTTCCCCACGAGCTCAGGCATATGCCATTTTGGACCCGTGTTAGCATAATGATAAAAGGATTTGTGTCATGGCAGCTCCTTCTGGGCTCCTGGATTATTTTGAAGGGGACACTACCAGTAAGTCAGAGTCCTTGACAGTCCAGAAGCTCATAGGGAGAGTTAGTGGCATAGTTTTCGTGGACCAAGAATTTATTCTAATGCTTCTTTCTCCTTCTATAGTGGAAGTATAGGCAACAAGGGTTTAATTGCTTATTTTGGCAGATGGTCCTAAGTATGTAGAAAGTTAGTACTACCTCTGGATTTTCCTTTTGTAGGCGTCAGGATAAATGAGAGGTATTTTACAATTCCTACCCTCTGATCTAAGGAGCCTTTTAAAATGTAATTTCAAAAATTCATTTTTCTTGAGTGGTTACCTCAATTAGCATATTTATTAATGTAGCATCATAGTCATTTTTTGGCAGGAGTCATTTTAAAAGCAAAGGAGACAAATGGATTCTAATTGCAGGAATTTGCTTTATTCTACAATAAAGTCCTTTGCATTATTCTACAATGTGTATGGTACCAAGTGTGCGCCTTTCTTTTTAAAAATCACGTTAAAATATGTGAAATTATATCTGTATCTGAGCATCTATAAAAATAATTATTCCTGTCCAATAAGTACTAAATTGAAGATAAAATATTTTTAAAATCTTTAAATTATATTTCTTTTTGGAAATCAAATGTACCAAGAAATACTTGATGCTGATGCCATCTAAAATTATATTTGTTTTTTCAAAAACATTCTAGAGTTGCAGTCAAGTTTATAATGATGAATGAAATCAGATCCTTACTTTAGGGTGGCTAATTTTGTTTTATTTTTCCTATTTAAATACAACTATTTTGGCAACAAATTTCCCATTTATCATTCATCATTCACTTAATGGAGAAATATTTCTTGATTGCTTACTATATGTTAAGTTCTATACTATGTATTACATTGTTACAATAAAATGAAGGTACTCTCTGTCCTCATGAAACTTTTAGTTTAGTGGGGAGGCAGACATTAGACACTTAGATGGCCAAATAGGTACAAAATTACAAATGTCGATAAGTTCTATGAAAGAAACAGAGGACACAAAGAGAAAACAACTGGAGTTATACACTTTAGTTTGCTTGTTTAGCTTGGGTGAATAAGAAGCCCTCTCCGAGGAAGCAATATTTATACCGGGGAAGCAATATTTAAGCTGAGATCTGAAGAATGAGAAGGAGCCAGCCACGCAAAGAATAGGTGGAAGAATGTTCAAGAAGGAAATAACACCTTTTATGAAGGTGTAAAACATGCTTAAGTAGCTGAAAGGCCAGTGTGGCTAAAGACTGGAGAGATAGCTGGACACTAGCATGAGATGAGGTGGGGATGGTAGGCAGGGATCAGATTATGTGGGATGTTGATGCGTGTGTTAAAGAATTGCATTTTAAATTAGTTGGATGCTGTGGCGTGCACCTGAAGTCCCAGCTACTCAGGAGGCTGAGGTGTGAGGATTGCTTAAGCCCAGGAGTTTGAGGCTGCAGGGAGCTATGATCTAGCCACTGCCCTTCAGCCTGGACAGCAGAATAAGACCTTGTCTCAGAAAATGAAAAAAAAAAAAAAAAAAAAAAAAAAGAATTTGTATTTTATTGAAACTGCAAAGGGAAGTAATTAAAGGGTCTTCAGCAGAGGAGTAATATGATCATATTTACATTTTTAAAATTCTGATTTGGGCTTAAACGTAGACAATGGATGGAGGTAGGGACGAATGGATATTATCAGATTTTGGTTAATAATTTCTGGCTGGTAAGAGGCATGCCTAAATGACCAAATGAATACTTAAAAGGCAAAAACTTTTGATCTCAAACTACAGTGTTTGTTGTACTCACACTACACCCATAGTAGTTCTCTTTAAAGAATTATGCATACGTTTTTGTGGTGTTACACAAACTAAAAAACTGTTGAAACATGCTTCTTTATCTTTGTCTATGAAATATGTTAAATGTAATACTCTAATGAGAGTTGCATTTGTTACCTATCTAGCTTCTATTTTGAAGGTCAAGTTTGCATATTATTTATATTTTGGTTCAAAAGAAGAGGCAAGCAGTTTCTGATAATTTGAGGGACCTAATATGACTAGAACATTAACAGAAGAAGTTAAATTGGTTGATGAGTCTGTCTGAAATGAACAGAACAAGAGCAAGAGAAATGAGTCAGAGTACTATGGTCATAGAAATATCTGAGATCTGTAAGAGAGGTAACTGAAAGATTCACAATTGATAGCTTGCAACTGAAGAAATATTTAAGACCTGATACGAATTCACCATCTATATTAGTCTGTTCTCACATTGCTATAAAGAAATACCTGAAACTCGATGATTTTTAAAGAAAAGAGGTTTAATTGGCTTATGGTTCTGCAGGGTGTCCAGGAAAGCATAGCGGCTTCTGTTTCTAGGGAGGCCTCAGGAAGTGTCCAATCATGGCAGAAGGAAAAGGGGGAGTCAGCCCATTTTACAGAGCCAGAGGAGGAGGAAGAAAGATGGTGAGGGAGGTGCTACACACTTTTAAAGGACCAGATTTCAGGAGAACTCACTATCATCAGCACAATACCAAGGGACATGGTGCTGCTAAACCATTCATGAGAAATCCAACCCCATGATCCAGCCCCCTCTCACCAGGCCCCAACTACAACATTGGGAACTACAATTCAACATGAGATTTGGTGGGAACACAGACCCAAACCATGTCACCTTCCTTTCAAAGGGTCAATGATGCCAAGAACTGAATAAGGCTTGAGTGAGGTTGTACTCAAGAGTTAGAGCATCAGCCTAGTGGAAGTCTAGAACAACCAAGGGTTAGAGGGTGAGATGGAGGACTTGTGTCCAGAAAGGAACTGGGAGTAAATTCTAAAAGAAAGCAGAGATTCTGGTCATCCAAAAGTGGTGTCATCTCAAACTGAAGTGGGTTTCATACCAGGGGTGCAAAGATGGTTTAACATACAGAAGTCAATAAATGTGATTCACCACATAAACAGAATTAAAAAGGAAAATCACATAATTATTTCAATAGATACAGAAAAAGCATTCGACAAAATCTAGCATCCCTTTATGATTAAAAACTCTCAGCAAAATTGGCATACAAGGGACATATCTCAATGTAATAAAAACCACCTATGACAAACCCACAGCCAATGTAATACTGAATGGGGAAAAGTTGAAAGCATTCTCTCTGAGACCTTGAACAAAACAACGATGCCAACTCTCACCATTCCTCTTCAACATAGTACTGGAAGTCCTAGCCAGAGCAATCAGTCAAGAGAAAGAAATAAAGGGTATCCAAATTGTAAAGAATAAGTCATACTGTCACTGTTTGCTGATGATATGATTGTTTACCTAGAAAACCCCAAAGACTCCTCCAGAAAGCTCCTAGAACTGATAAAATAATTCAGCAAAGCTTCTGGATACAATATTAATATACACAAATCAGTAACTCCTCTATACACCAATAGCGACCAAGCTGAGAATCAGATCAAGAACTCAACCCCTTTTAAAATAGCTATAAATAAATACAATACAATACAATACAATACTTAGGAATATACCTAACCTAGGAGGCAAAAGACCTTTATAAGGAAATCTACAAAACACTGCTGAAAGAAATCATACATGACACAAACAAATGGAAACACATCCCATGGTTATGGATAAGTGGAATCAATATTGTGAAAATGACCATAGTGCCAAAAGCAATCTACAAATTCAACACAATCGCCATAAAAAATACCACCATCATTCTTCACAGAACTAGAAAAAACAATCCTAAAATTAATATGGAACCAAAAAAGAGCCTGCAAAGCCAAAGTAAGACTAAGCAAAAAGAACAAATCTGGAGGCATCACATTACCTGATTTCAAAATATAGTATAAGGCCATGGTTACCAAAACAGCATGGTACTGGTATACAAATAAGCACATAGACAATGGAACACAATAGACAACCCAGAAATAAACCCAAAACTTTCAGCCAATTGATCTTTGATAAAGAAAACAAAAACATAAAGTGGGGAAAGGACACCTTATTCAACAAATGATTCTGGGATAATTGGTAAACCATATGTAGGAGAATGAAACTGGATCCTCATATTTCACCTTATACAAAAATCAACTCCATATGGATCAAGGACTTAAATCTAAGACCTGAAACTATAAAAATTATGGAAGATAACATTGGAAAAACCCTTCAAGACGTTGGCTTAGTCAAGGATTTCATGACAAAGAACCCAAAAGCAAATGCAATAAAAACAAAGATAAATTTCTGGGACTTAATTAAATTAGAGAGCTTTGGCACAGCAAAAGGAACAGTCAGCAGAGTAAAGAGACAACTCACAGACTGGGAGAAAATCTTCACAATCTATACATCTGACAAAGAACTAATATCCAGAATCTACAACGAACTCAAACAAATTAGCAAGATAAAAGCAAACATTCCCATCAAAAAGTGGGCTAAGGACATGAATAGAAAATTCTCAAAAGAAGATATACCAATGGCCAACAAACATGAAAAAATGCTCAACATCACCAATGATCAGGGAAATGCAACTCAAAACCACAATGTGATGCCACTTCACTTCAGCAAGAATGGCTGTAATAAAAAAATCAAAAAATAATAGATGTTGACATGGATGTGGTGAACAGGGAACACTTCTACACTGCTGGTGGGAATGTAAACTAGTGCAGCCACTATGGAAAACAGTGTGGCGATTCATTGATGAACTAAAAGTAGAACTAACGTTTGATCCAGCAATCCCACTATTGGATATCTACCCAGAGGAAAAGGAGTCATTATACAAAAAAGACACTTGCACATGCATGTTTATAGCAGCACAATTCACAATTGCAACAATGTGGAACCAACCCAAATGCCCATCAATCAATGAGTGGAATATATGTGTGTGTGTGTGTGTGTGTATTATACATTATATAATATAGATATGTAATATATTATATACACACACACACACACACACACATACACAATGGAATACTATTCAGCCATAAAAAGGAATTAATTGATGGTATTCGTAGCAACCTGGAAGAGAGTGGAGACTATTATTCTAAGTGAAGTAACTCAGGAATGGAAAACAGAACATCATATGTTCTCAATGATAAGTGGGAGATAAGCTATAAGGATTCAAAGGCATAAGAATGACACAATAAGTAGGGCATGGTGGCTCACGTCTGTAATCCTAGCACTTTGGGAGGCTGAGGCAGGCAGATCACGAGGTCAAGAGTTCGAGACCAGCCTGACCAACATGGTGAAATCCTGTCTCTACTAAAAACAGAAAAATTAGCCACACATGGTGGCATACACCTATAATCCCAGCTACTCGGGAGGCTGAGGCAGGAGAATCACTTGAACCCAGGAGGCAGAAGTTGCAGTGAGCCAAGATTGCGCCACTGCACTCCAGCCTGGGTGACAGAGCAAGACTCCGTCTCACAAAAAGAAAAAAAAAAAAAGAATGACACAGTGGACTTTGGGGACTCAGGTGGAAAGGGTGGGAAGGGGGTGAGGGATAAAAGACTACAAATAGTGTGCAGTGTGTACTGCTCGGGTGATTGGTGCACCAAAATTTGACAAATCACCACTAAAGAACCTACTCATATAACCAAACACCACCTGTTCCCTAGTAACCTATGGAAATAAATAAATAAATAAATTTCACTTATGCTTTATAAAAAAGACTCTGTTTATAATGAGTCAACCTTCTCTTGACTGAATCCACAGCAAAAGGATCTTCCAGACGTCAGTCAGGATAGATGGGAAGAGAACTTAGTACCCCACGTGGCCTGTATAAGTGGTAGAAGCCATTCAGAATAGGGTAGTGGAGCTGAGTAGATAAAGATCATAGAGATCTTCAGACAGCTGTTGATGTGCATGCCTTCCCTCCTTGGTCATTTTCTCACCTTGCTTCAAAACCAAACAGAACTAAAGCAGAAAATCAAAGCTGCCTTAAAAAATGAGAGAGAAAAAGCCCAGAGCGGAAGGGCCACCAACCTCTCTCAGCCTGTTTTAAAACAAATCCCAAACAAAGAAATTTCAGCTTCCAGAGAAAAGTATTTTCTGTGGCTGTGAAACTCCTGACCATAGGCCAAGCAAGGGTCATTCAGAAGGAATACATGAGAGTAGAGGCAAAAGCAAAATTAGTCAAATCGATTCTATGTCTTAAGATACCATTATTACATGGTCATGGCAAGGGAAAAATATGATCTCTGTGGACTTGATCTATTGCTACCTTATATGAACAGTCTGAAATGAAACAATGAGATTGTTTTAGTCATTAAGATGCCCCAAGGCAAAGTCTATTCAACTTTTTCCCTTCTTGAAACAAAGGTACTTAAATGCAAGACTCTGGGGCTAACTGTAAAAAGTGACTATAAACGTTACAGCTAGTCACGCATGTTTTTACATAATTCACAGCTTGGTATACCCAAAATGCACCAAATATCTTGGTAGTAGTTTTTCTACAAAGAATCAAGTTCCTAACAAACATCTATTTTACTCATATCTAAGAAACAGTATTTTAATTTGCACACCATGCATCCTTTCTGAAAATACCACAGAATGAATGCCAACTTACATGCTAATCAAAAAAGTGCATACATATTTTGTGCTTCGAGTACTTGAATTGGGTCAGATATTTAATTTTGCTAGGATATAAAAACATACTGTAGCAAATGTCTTACACTAAGACTGACCGTCGTCGGTTTTGTTTTTGTGTATAATCTCTATTCCTAAAGATCATATTTTCAGTAAAATCTTTTCTGATTTGCTAGATCTGCTCAGTGAATCAGTGATAACAATGTCATGGACTCATGTGAAGAAAGTAAGGAGGGCCACTTTACATAAGGATGACAGTGTATTGCTTGGAATTGAGCACAGGCTTGGAAGTCAGGAGACTTGAGAAAATTTTCTGGATTCATACTAATTCATCACGTGCGAGCTTCAGCAGAGTAATTTGGGGCTTAGATATGCTATTTTCCAAGGGCATGGTGAAGATCTCTGGAATTCCTTGGAGGCACTTTAGAGATGACAGATGGTTAAGAGGGAATGAGAGGGAAGTCCTATATGGCTCCCTCAATCAAAATAGTTCTTCTTGATTTGTTTAACAGACTGAACTTATGTGTAAGATTTAATTTAGAGCTAGGCTTCCATGGGTCCTGCTCCGATTATCTGAATATTTATGTCCCCTAAAAAAATTGTAATGTTAAAATAATATCCCCCAAGGTGCTGGTACTTAGAGGTAGGACCTTTGGGAGATGGTTAGGTCATGGGGGCAAAGTCCTGATGGATGAGATTAGTGACCTTATAAAAGAGACCCCAGAGAGACCCTTCACTACTTCTGCCATTTGAGGACACAGCGGAGAAGGAGTTATATATGAATGAGGAAACGGGTCCTCACCAGACATCGAATCTGACGTCACCTCAACCTTAGACTTTCCAGGCTCCAGAACTGTGAGAAATAAGTGTCTGTTCTTTGTAAGCCTCACAGTCTATGGTATTTTGTTATAGCAGCCTGAACGGACTGACAGGTCCTTCTACCAAATCACTGGATGAAGTGCCCCTCCCGCCAAGATCCCTTCAGGCTCCATCACTTTTTTGACGGTCTAATTCAATTTGATCTCATACCATCATTTTTGCATTGCAATCATTTGAATATTGGGACTAGCCCTTTCCCTGAGGCCAGTGGAATATTTTCCCTCTCAGCCCTTTAAGCCAGGAATATGTCAGCAATCTGTGTGACAATGGGCAGTTCAGGTGCTTCTTTCTTGTTCACCATGCAGTGATTTAACTCCTACCATCTTCTTCACTGCAATTATCTTTCCCTCTCTCCTTTCCTGTCACTGTGAGTGACACACCAGCTGACAGTGTTATGAATAGGAAGGTTTGGGCAGAGTGACTGTCAGAAATATTTTTACCGTGTGAAAGGACATTTGTGGAATGTTATGGCATCGCTGCCTTCTGCCCCTCAGAGAATGTGGCATTGAGTATTGGGCTTTTGCCACTGTATCCAGCATACCAAAGCAAGCTCCTGGCCTCATTGTACAATACAGAGTACTTAAATAATATCCTCATCTTATATATATACATGTATTTATTTTCATATTCTTTCATGTGCCCTACCTTAGATTTTACATCGTGACTTAAGTATGATTTAGCTGAAGTCTTTAGAATACTTCAGTAAAGCTATCACCAGAATTAGAACATTCCCCTGAGTTGCAGTGAGATTTGTGCTAAAGTTCACAATGTGAATTTGATAGCTCTAAACATGAGATATGTACTTGCTGCATTTACTGAAATCCCTGAGTCCCCTATCACTTTCCTTAGATTTCAAAGTTATGGGATTGTCCAGTATGTTTGCTAAGAATGACCTGATGTGACTCAAGTGTTATTCTGGGCACGATTCTGTTGCCAATTACATTGGTACACATGTTTTAATGTGATTCAGATTACTGATATAAATGACTACATATGATTACTTTGTGTTTTCTATTATATAACATTATATTTCCTTTAGACATTTCATTGTCTCAGGTTATAATATGACACCCTTATATAAAGCAGTTTTAAGGGGGAATTTATCTTCTCTCAGTGCTTTAACCTGCCTACCAGATTTTATATTTGAGGCATCTTTTAGTGCCAATTCATTAACCTGTAACATGTCTTGAATCATGTTTAAAATTATTTTAAGACATCCCCTACCCCACGCCAGAATAACCATGTGATAACGCTGAAAAATGTTTCTACTTTTTTGATTGATGGATTGATTTCAGGTGACAATTTATGGCTCATGATGACTGTGTTAATAATTAGGTCCTAGAAAATACATTGACATGGTTTCAGACAAAAGTTTCCAACTAGTTTTGCTCAGAAGTGAAGTAGGTGGTTGCATATGTTGTGAGATCTGATGACCCTGTGTTTGAAAATTATTCACCTCACTAGCTCATTTGAAATTGGAAGGTTGATCCCTACAGTCTTTGGTCTTCATGGGTAGTCTGTTGAAATATAAATATCTCTAGATGGGCAGCCTATCAGCCTGCTATCTGTCATTATCATTTTAATCTGGATTTATTTAGTAGACCTCTGAAAATTGGCTGAAATAGACTGGCAAGACAAAGATTTGATATCAGTTAAGGTGGATGACAAGTTTACAAGACTTGATATTGGTTTAAATGAAGAAAATATCTGTTTAAAGTCTCAGTAAGCCTAGTTTTGACTAGGCAAGGGAAGCATGTTGGCATACGGCATGTGAGTGCAGGCAAGGAAAGAGAAGTAACAGAATGGGTACACCAACTTTACCTAATCTCCATCTTTCTGGAAGTCAGCCCTTGTCTGTGATTTGTGGGGAACGTTGTACTGCCTGCATGTCACTCTGCCATCCATCCACCAAAGTAACTTTCAAGACTACCTTAGGGGCTGAGATTCTCTATGGGGGTGGTGAAAATAAAGTTCTGTAACATCTTCCTTCTTCCACTACTTTATTAGCTGTCTTCTTGCCATTTTTGGAAAAGCTTTCCTTGAAACATTTCTTGTTGCCTAATATTCTTGTTACTTTACCCTTTAATCAAGGCAACACTATACAATCTTTCCCACCAAATTTTCTCTTTAAAACGGATTTTATTTGATTGACCCACAGATAGGAGGGAGCCTAATACAGGCTCTACAGCTTCTTGGGGAAAGCCCTGAAAACCCTTGTCAATACTATTTTCCACATATTCTTTTGCTGTTGTTGCTACTCCTTTATCTTGATTGAACACAACCTCCAAGGTTTTCTGTGCAAGGTTACTTGAGAGAGAAAATGTTAATTGACATTTTTCATATGTGAAATCTCTTTATTCTACCATTAAGTTTGGCTGCTTGTGGACTTCTAGGTTAGAAATAGCTTTTCCTTAAACTTTTGAAAGCATTGGCTCATTGCTTTTGAGCTTCCAATGCTGCCATTGAGTCAATATTATTACTTTGATTCCATGGTATTTTGAAACTTCTGTATGGTATGTCTTTGTGTGATCTATTATTATTCATTATACTAGGCACTTGATGGGCCCTTTCAGTTAGGAAACCTGTGTCCTTCAGTTCTGAAAATTTTTCTTCATTATTACTTGGATAATATCCTTTTACTCTTTAATTTCTCTTTTTTTCTCTGTAAATGTTATCAGCCAGATGTTGAACATCCTAGGTTGATCCCCAAGTCATCTCTTCTGCTTTTTTTCCATCTTTTTGTGTTTTTATTTTAATTTTCAGAAGATCTCCTCCAACTTATATTCCAACACTTCAATTTTTATCTTATTTTTGATTTCCAAAGCTTTATCTTATTCTCTGAATGTTCTCTTTTAAGCCAATTTTTAATGAATGCTATATATTCTCATCTCTCTAAAAGTTAGTTCTTAAAGTTTTCTTCTGTTCCCTGTATTGTCTCTGTTTCTGTCAAATTCACTTTCTTCCTTCTGTCGTTTTTATCTCTAGCCTCAATGTCTTATCACTCTTGATGGCTCATTTATATATAACAGTAAGACACCAAGAAGCTGGTTAGAAGTTCAGTGTACATGAGTAGGCACTGTTATATCGTAATATGTCCTTTAAGTTGGGAAGGCTACAACTCAGCTTTTTCACTGGGATTCTCAACAATATCAGTATTTTTCAGTCCTTTTTATTAGACAGTTATTTTCCACAGAAAGAAATAGTCCAATTTCCTATAGGTAATTATAAACCTGACTGCAAGTATTCTGGGATGTATGACAGAATAAGGTAGAGACTGAAGATTGAACCACTTGACATGCAGGGTTTTCAGATGAGAACACGTCCTGGAAAGAGAAAAAGAAAAAAGGAAAGAAAAATATGCATGTTTTGTATCCTCATTTTCGGTGTGGCAAGTCACCCCACTTCTTATTCATATAAACTTTTCTGGCCAGGAAAAAACCCTCCTGTCTTCTGCATGCATTGATTGGCAAAGGGAAATTACCCCATGGAGTACCTGAGTGAACTTAGAAGGAAGGACTATATACTTCTTATACCAACTGATAATCTACTTTGCTGTTTTCAGTCCTACTCACACCCCTGCCCCTAGAGATTCTTGGTGCCTGCAAATCCTAAGACTTTCTCAGATTCTGCAGCATGAATTGCCTCGCCTTTTGTTGGCTTCTACCCAGTTTCAGGCTTACGTTTCAGTATTATCTGTCTACACTGCTAAGTCATTTACCACCTGTCCATCTATTTTCTGGCTTACAAAACTTGTGCTGGTATTTCTCTTCTACTGTCATCTCCTCTCATGTTCTCTTTGTACTTTAGGGTCTTTTATTACTTTTAAAAATTCTTGGCCGGGCATGCTGGTTCATGCCTATAATCCCAGCACTTCGGGAGGCCGAGGCAGGTGGATCACCTGAGGTCAGGAGTTCAAGACCAGCCTGGCCAACCTGGTTAAACCCCGTCTTTACTAAAAATACAAAAATTAGCCAGGCATGGTGGTGCACACCTGTAATTTCAGCTACTTGGGAGGCTGAGGCAGGAGAATCGCTTGAACCCGGGAGGCAGAGATTGCAGTGAACCGAGATTGTGCCATTGCACTTCAGTCTGGGCAACAGAGCGAGACTCTGTCTCAAAATAAATAAATAAATAAATAAATAAATAAATAAATAAATAAATAAATAAATAAATTTGCTGTCATTTTAGTGAGGTTTCAGGAGTGAGTGGAGATAAATATATTTGTTCAATTTTCTATGCTTACCTAGAGGTCTCCTCATTCATTTTACTAGCTGTATGGTGTTCTATAGTTTATGTGGACCAAGCAGTAATACATAAAATATATAATATATATTAAGGCCTGAGTCTCAAGCAATCAGAATGAGCACCAGTCATAGTGGTAACATATGGTCCTAAAGACCCCTGCTATGCAAGAGTTAAGACTTTAGTTGTTAGATTGTGTGGGGGTTCAAGGTATCCTGGGGAAAGGACCACGATGACCAGAGTGCTGGAGGGGTGCACTCAGTGTGTGGAATCAAGACAGAAACTATTAAGCTGTTTTAGGCTTATTTCAGTATTTTACCAACTATTTTGTCTGCATTTGTGCATGCTTTTATTTTTATTCTTTTTTATTTTTTGCCTCACACATCCTGGATTGAGAACTGAAGACTGCAACCTGGAAATACTAAGAAGTACACACAGAAAAAAAAAGTCACAACAAAAGCCTACTCTATCTAACCAAAGGGACAAGAAAGGAGCAGCCTAGCAAGGCAGGAAACTTTTAGACAATGTCTCTACAGGAGCCAAATGCCACCAATTAAAAATTGTGGCCCCAGTTGGGTGCAGTGGCTTGTACCTGTAATTCCAGCACTTTGAAAGGCCAAGGCAGGAGGATCACTTGAGCCCAAGAATATGAGACCAGACTGAGCAACATAGTGAAACCCCACCTCTAAAAAAAAAAAAAAAAAAATTTAGCTGGGCATGGTGGTGTTGAACTGTAGTCCCAGCTACGTGGGAAGTGGAGGTGGGAGGATTGCTTGAGCCCAGGAGTTCAAAGTTACAATGAGCCATGATTGTGCTGCTGCACTCCAGGCTGGGTGACAGTGAGACCTTATCTCAAAAAAAAAAAAACAAAAACAAAAAGTGTAGCCCCAGTCCTGTCAGCCTCTCAAAGTGTTGAGATTACCAGCAAATGCCAAATGGGGAGTGAAACTTCTTGCCAGGCTATATAATCAGACACCCTAATGCCTCTACCAGAGTGGGGTCAGAGAAAGCAAAGTAGGGAGCTGAGACTTCATCTCCGGCAGGCAGTAATGACCCCCATCTCCAGGCTGCAGCATCAGTAGAGATAGCATCATACAGGAAGTCTAGACTTTTCCTCTCACACAGCAGTAATGAGGCATTTTCCCCCATCTCCATTGGAGTGGTGTCAAAGGAGGCTTGGTTAGAACTTTCGCCATTTCTCAGTAATAATAAGGCCTGCCCTCTCCCCTTTCCCAACCCCATGATGTCAGTGGAGGGCACATGGGAAGTAGTAACAGGGGATTCCTACCTATCCTAGCTAGAAAGGTATCTGTAGAGACATAGTGAAGAGTGGGATCTCTGATCTCAACCCAGTAGTAATGAGGAACCACACACCCAGTTGTAAATGGAAGCCAAGTGAAGAACCCAGACTTCTACTTCCACTTGGCAGTAACAATCTGGAACCCCCTGCTTCCCCATAGTGGAGTGGTATCAGAGAAAGCCAGCTAAAACATAAAGTTTAAATAGTATCCAAAGCCTCATAATATAATATACAAAACTGCCAGGTTTCAGTAGAAAATAACTAATCTACCAAGAATCAGGATCTCAAACAGTGAAAACAATCAATAGATGCCAAAACCTAAATGACAGACATGCTAGAATTATCTAACAAATATTTTAAAGCAGCCATCATAAAAATGCTCAACAGACAATTATGAACATACTTGAAACAAGTAAAAATAGAAAGCATCAGAAAAGAAATAGAAAGTCTCAACAAAGAAATAGAGGATATAAAGAAGAATCCAACTGAAAATCTTGAACTGAAAAGTTCAATAACCAAAATAAAAGCTCAGTGGATTGGTTTAAGAGCAGAATAGAGGAAATAAAAGAAAGAATTAGTGAACTTGATGATAGAGCAATAGAAATTACCTAATCTGAAAAACGAAGAGAAACTAAACTAAAAATAAAAAAAAAAAAAAAAAAAAAAATGAACACAGCCTCAGGGACCTGTGGAAATTTAACAAAAGACCTGTCATTCATGTTGTCAGGATCCCAAAAAGAGAGGTAAAAGAGAAAAAGGGGATTGAAAAGCATTCAAGGAAATAATGGCTGAAAGCTTTTCAAATTTGATGAAAGATACATTATAAATAAAGCAAAATGGGATCTAGAAAGTTTTCAGTAGTGCACAGTGGCCAGGCGTGTTAGCTTATGCCTATCATCCCAACATTTGGGAGGACCGAAGTGGGAGAATCGCTTGAGGCTGGGACTTTGAGACCAGCCTGGGCAACATAGTGAGACTTTGTCTCCACAAAAACAGAAAAAAAAAAAAAGAAAAAGAAAAAGAAAAAGTCTGGTGTGGTGGCATGTGCCTGTAGTCTTAGCTACTCAGAATGCTGAAGCAGGAGGATCACTTTAGCCCAGGAGTTCAAGGCTGCAGGGAGCTATAATTGCACAACTGCACTGCAGCCTGGGCAACAGAATGAAACTCTGTCTAAAAAAACAAACAAAAAGTTACAAAAATATAGCCCGCAGAAAGACAAAAAAGAAACAGACAAATGAAAAACAGAAGAAATAATCAGAAAAAACTAAGATAATTGCAGACTTAAGCCCTGACATATCCGTTACTATCTTAAATGTAAGTGGTGTAAAAATATCAATCAAGCTGGGTGCGGTGGCTCACGCCTGTAATCCCAGCATTTTGGGAGGCTGAGGCGGGTGGATCACAAGGTCAGGAGATTGAGACCACCCTGGCTAACACGGTGAAACCCCGTCTCTACTAAAAATACAAAAACTCAGCTGGGTGTGGTGGTGGGCACGTGTAGTCCCAGCTACTCGGGAGGCTGAGGCAGGAGAATGATGTGAACCCAGGAGGCAGGGCTTGCAGTGAGCCGAGATCACGCCACTGCACTCCAGCCTGGGGGACAGAGCAAGACTCCGTCTCAAAAAAAAAAAAAAAAAAAAAAATCAATCAAAAGGGAAAGCTTGAAGAGTGGATATAACATCATGGTCCAACTATATTCTGCTTACAAGGAGCTAATTTAAAACTCAAGAACATGTGTAAATTAAATGGAAAGGATGGGAAAATATATTTCATAACAATATAAATCAATTTAAAATCTAAAAAGCAGAAGTAGCTACATTAATATCAGATAAAGTTGACTTCAAGGCAAAGAAAATTACTAGAGAAAAAGAGCAGCATTAGATCATAATTAAAAATCGATCAGCCAGAAAGATGTAACAATTTTAAATGTGTATGAACCAAGGAACAGAACCTCAATGTATACTAAATAATAGCTGATGGAGCTGAAAGGAGACATAGATCCACAATTATAGTTGGGAAATCTTAATCCCAGTCTCAGCAACTAATAGAACTTCTAAACAGAAAATCAGCAAGGATATAGATTTAAACAAAACCATCAACTAAAAGCATCTAATTGACATATATAGCACACTTCATTCCCAAATAGCAGAATATATATTCTTTTCAAGCACATAGAGAATATTCACTAACATAGACTATATCCTAAGTCATAAAACAAACCTCATGAAACATGAAATAATTGAAATTATACAGAGTGTATTCTCTGACCATAACAAAACTAAACTAGAAATAAGTAACAGAAAGTTAAAGGAAACTCATTAAACACTTGGAAATTAAACAACACACATGTAAATAATCCACAGAGCAAAGAGGAAATCTAAAACGAAATATATATGTAACTGAATGAAAAGATTAAAGATTTCAAATTAATAATCTAAGTTCCTCCCTTAAGAAACAAGAAAGAGGAGATAAAAATCAACAGAAGACAAGTGAAAGAAAGGAAATAGTAAAGGTAAGAACAGAAGTTAACTAAGTTCAAAATAGGAGAAAAATAGAGAAAAGTGGTGAAATGAAAAGCTGTTTCTTTCTCTTTCTTTTTTAAGAGACAGGGTCTTCCTCTTTTGCCCAGGCTGCTAGAGTACAGTGGTGTGATCATAGCTCCTTGCAGCCTCAAACTCCTAGGCTCAAGTGATCCTCCTGCCTCACCCTCCTGAGTAGCTAGAACTACAGGTGCACACCACCATGCCTTGCTATTATTTATTTATTTATTGTAGAGACAAATTCTCGCTATGTTGAGCAGGCTGGTCTCAGTCTCCTGGCTTCAAGCAATCTTTCTGCCTCAGCCTCTCAAAGTGTTGGGATTACAGGTATGAGCTACCACACCCAGCTGGAAAACTTGTTTCTTTGAAAAAAATCAAAACAATTGACAAATATCTAGCAAGACTGACAAAAATAAAAAGAGAAAATACACAAATTAACAATATTGAAAATGAAATGTGGAATGTCACTAAATATCCTGCAGCCTTTCAAAGGATAACAAGAGAGTATTATGAACAACTTTGAGCTCATAAATTTGACAAGTTAGAAAATGGACCCATTCATTAAATATTCTGTGTGAGTTTATGTTTGCAAGCTACAAAATTTCAATCAAGGAAAAATTGATGATCTAAATTGTCTTATAACTGTTAAGTAAATCAAATTCATTTTTTACAAAGTTCTTCAAAAAGGAAACTCCAGTTCTAGATGATTTCACTGGAGAACTCTATTAAGTATTTAAATAATTAAGAACAATTCTACACTATCTTTTTTTTTTTTTTTTTTTTTTTTTTGTAGAGGGGGAGTCTCGCTCTGTCACCCAGGCTGGAGTGCAGTGGCCAGATCTCAGCTCACTGCAAGCTCTGCCTCCCAGGTTCACGCCATTCTCCTGCCTCAGCCTCCCGAGTAGCTGGAACTACAGGCGCCCGCCACCTCACCCGGCTAGTTTTTTGTATTTTCTTTTAGTAGAGACGGGGTTTCACCATGTTAGCCAGGATGGTCTCGATCTCCTGACCTCGTGATCCACCCGTCTCGGCCTCCCAAAGTGCTAGGATTACAGGCTTGAGCCACCGCGCCCGGCCTCTACACTATCTTTTACAGAAAACAGAGGACAGAACACCAATTCATGATATGAAGATAGTATTACGCAGATACCAAAACCAAACAAGGACATCACACACACACACATACACACACACACACACACACACACACACCTCAGACCATTATGCCTATGAATATAGATGCAAAAATCCTCAACAAATTACTCAAAAACAAATTCAGTAACATATAAAAAAGATAGTAAACCATAGCTAGGTGGGTTTTACCCCAAGAATGCAAGTGCATTCAATATACAAAAATAAATAAGTGTAACACATCATATAGAATAAAGGACAAAAACCACATGATCATCTCAATAGACACAGAAAAAGCACTGATAAAATTTAATACTCATTCATAATTTTAAAAAACTCTCAGAAAAATACATGTACAGGGAAACTTCTTCAACTTGATAAATAGCATCTTAAAAAAATCTAACAGCTTAATAATGAAAGCCTGATTGCTTTTGCTCTAATATCAGGAACAGAGCTAGAGATAGGAATTCTCACCATACTTATTCAACATAGTTTTAGAAAATCTAAAAGAAGAAGCCCCGTCTTTACAAAAAAATACAAAAATATAGAGCACCAGTCATAATTGTGAGGCCCCTATTCCAGAACCTAGCTCCTAGATGATATTTTTAGACACACCCTGGGCCAGAAGGGAACCCAGTCCGGGCAGCATTCATCACCTGTTAACTAAAAAGCCATTGGGCCCTGAATAACTAGCAGTGATACTCAGATACTAAGTCAAGGGCATTGGGTGAGCCTCTGAGACTTGCTAGCTTCAGGTGAGACTCAGCACATTACCCAGCTGGGGAAAAACTTCTTTGGCTTGAGAAAAGCAGAGGGGAAAGTAAATGGGACTTTGTCTTGCGCCCTAGCTACCAGCATGGCCACAGCAGGGTATAACACAAGAGGACTCTTGTGGTGGCCGATTCCAGGACTTGACTCTTGGATGGCATTTCTGGCCCTGCCCTGGGCCAGAGGAAATTCAATTGCCATGAAGGGTGAGTCCCAGGCCAGGCAGCATTTACCACAAGCTCCCTTGAGAACCCTTGGGCCTTAAGTGAACATTGGCGATAGTCTGGCAGTACTTTTCATGGCCTGGGGTGGCAGTCGCTACACAGTGAGGCTCCTCTGCCTTTGGAAAGGGGAGGGTAGAGTGGGAAGGACTGTATCTTGTGGTTTGAGTGCCAGCTCAGCTACAATACAACAGAAAACCAGGTTGACATCTAAGGATTTTGACTCTAGTCTCTGACTCTCAGTTGGTACCTCTGGACTCATTCAGGGCCACAGGAGCCTCACCACCTGAAGGGAAGGACACAGGCCTGGCTGGCTTTGCCGCCTGCTGATCATAGAGGCCCAGGGCCTTGAGAAAACATGGGCAGTAGCTAGTAGTGGTTATAGCAGGCCTTGGGTGAGACCTAGTGCGGTGCAGGCTCCAGGTCTGACCCAGAGCAGTCATAGTGGTAGTGACTACAGGGGTGATTGTGTCACTCCACCACTAGCTTTATGTGGCTCAGAACAGAGAGAGAGAGAGAGACTCTGTATGTTTGGGAGAAAGTAAAGGTATAGAACAAAAGTCTCTGCCTGGTAATCCAGAGAATTCACCTGGATTTTGTCCATGATCATCAAGATGGTACCTCTATGAGTCTGCAAGAACCACAGTGTTACTGGACCAGGGGTGCCTCCTAAAGCAGATATGGCTTAGATCACAATACCCAAGTCCTTTCAAATATCTGGAAAGTTTTTTCCAGGAAGAACGGCTACAAATAAGCCCAGACAGTGAAGACTATGATAAACATCTAACTCTTCAATGCCCAGACACTGAATAACATCTACCAGCATCAACACCATCCAGGAAAACATGTCCTCAACAAACAAACTAAATAAGGTACCAGAGACCAATCCTGGAGAAACAGAGATACGTGATCTTACAGACAGAGAATTCAAAATAGCTGTTTTGAAGAAACTCAAAGAAATTCAAGATAACACAGAGAAGGAATTCAGAATTCCATCAGATAAAATTTACAAAGAGCTTGAAATAATTAAAAAGAATCTAGCAGAAACTCTGTAGCAGAAAAATGAAATTGCCACACTGAAGAATGCATCAGAGACCTTTAATAGCAGAATTGAGGCCAGATTCGGTGGCTCACGCCTGTAATCCCAGCACTTTGGGAGGCTGGGGCAGGTGGATCACCTGAGGTCAGGAGTTCAAGAGCATCCTGGCCAACATAGTGAAACCCAATCTGTACAAAAATTCAAAAATTAGCCAGGCATGATGGTGGGTGCCTGTAATTTCGGCTATTTAGGAGGCTGAGGTGGGAGTATCACTTGAACCTGAGAAGTGGAGGTTGCAGTGAGCTGAGATCGCACCATTGCACTCTAGCCTGGGCAAAAAAGCAAGACTCCATTAAAAAAAAAAAAAAAAAGAATTGATCAAACAGAAGAAGTAATTAGTGACCTTGAAGACAGGAAATTTGAAAATACACAGTTGGAGGAGACAAAAGAATAAAGAATAAAAAACAATGAAGCATGCCCACAGGACCTAGCAAATAGTCTAAACAGCAAACCTACGAGTTATTGTCCTTAAACAGGAGGTAGATAAAGAGATGGGGGTAGAAAGTTTATTTAAAGGAATAATAACAGAGAGCTTCCCAAACCTAGAGAAAGATATCAATATCCAAGTACAAGAAGGTTATAGAACACCAACCAGATTTATCCCAAAGAAGACTACCTCAAGGCATTTAATAAGCAAATAAATTCCCAAAGGTCAAGGATAAAGAAAGGATTCTAAAAACAGCAAGAGAAAAGAAACAAATAACATACAATGGAGCTCCAATACATCTGGTAGCAGACTTTTCCGTGGACACCTTACAGGCCAGAAGAGAGTGACATGATGTATGTAAAGTGCTGAAGGAAAAGAACCTCCATCCTGGAATAGTATACCTGGCAAAAAATATCCCTTAAACATGAAGAAGAAATAAAGACTTTTCCATAAAAACAAAAGCTGAGAAATTTCATCAACACCAGACCTGTCCTACAAGAAATGCCAAAGGGAGTACTTCAATCTGAAAGAAAAGGGTGTTAATGAGTAAGATGAAATCATCTGAAGGGACATAACTCGTTGGTAATAGTAAGCAGACAGAATAACACAGAATAGTATAACATTGTAATTGTGATGTTAAACACACTTGACTTAAGTAGGAAGCCTAAGCAATAAAACGGTCAAAAATAAGAATTACAACAATTTTTAAAGAAACAGTACATTAATACATAGAGAGGAACAACAAAAAGCCTAAAAAGTGGGTGGACAAAGTTAAAGTGTAAAAGTTTTATTACTTTTCTTTTTGCATGTTTGTTTATGCGATCAATGTTAACTTGTCATGAGTTTAAAGTAATTGGTTATAAGGTAGTATTTACAAGCCTTATGGTAACCTTAAATTGAAAAACATACAATGGATACACAAAAAATAAAAGTAAAAAGCAAAAAAAATTAAAGCATACCATCAGAGAAAATCACCTTCACTGAAAGGAAGACAGGAAGGAAGGAAAGAAGGAAGAGAGAACAACAAAACAACCAGAAAGCAAATAATAAAATGACAGGAGTAAGTCCTTATCAATAATAACATTTAATGGAAATGAACTAGCCTCTCCAGTCAAAAGACATAGAGTGGCCGAATGGATAAAAAAATAAGACTCAGTGGCCTCTCGCCTGCAAGAAATACACTTCATCTATAAAGATACACATAAACTGAAAATAAAGGGATGGAAAAAAACTTCATGTCAATGGAAATCTAAAAAGAGCAGGAGTCGCTATATTTATATCAGACAAAATAGATTTCAAGACCAAAACTATGAGAGAAGGCAAAGAATGTCACTATACAAGAGTAAAGGTGTCAATTCAGCAAGAGGATATAACAATTTTAAATATATATGCATCCAACACTGGAACACCAAGCTATATACAGCAAATATTATTAGTGTTATATACAGAGATAGGTATACAATACTAGCTGGAAACTTCAACACCCCACCTTCAGCATTTGACACACCTTCCAGACAGAAAATCAGCAAAGAAACATTAGACTTAATCAGCACTATAGACCAAATGGATCTAGTAGATATTTACAGAACATTTCATCCAGTGGCTGCAGAATACACATTCTTTTCCTCAGCACATTGATCATTCTCAAGGATAGACCATATGTTAGGTGACAAAGCATGTCTTAAAGTATTCAGAAAATTGAAGTAATGTCAAGCATCTTCTCTGCCCACAATGGAATACAACTAGAAATTAATGACAAGAGGAATTTTTGAAACTAGACTAATACATAGAAATTAAACACTATGCTCCCGAATAACCAGTGGACCAATGAAGAATGAAGACAGAAACTGAAAAATTTTGTGAGACAAATAATAATGGAAACACAACATACCAAAACCTATGGGATACAGCAAAAGCAATACTAAGATGGAATTGTATAGGTATAAGTGCCTGCATTATAAAAGAAAAAAACTTCAAATGAACAATCTAAGGATGCATCTTAAAGAGGTAGAAAAGCAAGACCAAACCAAATTCAAAATTAGTAGAAGAAAATAAATAATAAAGATTAGAACAGAAATAAATGAAATTGAAATGAAAAATGCAATATAAATGATCAATAAAACAAAAACTTGGGTTTTTGAAAAGTTAAACAAAATTGACAAACATTTAGCCAGACTATGAAAAAAAGAGACAAGATACAAAGAAATAAAATCAGAAATGAAAAAAGAGACATTACAACTGATACTGCCACTAATGATCATTAGTGGCTACTATATGTCAATAAATGGGAAAATCTAGAAGTGGATAAATTCCTAGACACTTACGACCTACCAGGATTGAACCATAAAGAACCCAAAAACTGGAACAGACCAATAACAAGTAACAAGATCGAAGCCTTAATAAAAAACCTTTCAGGGCCTGGCGCGGTGGCTCATGCTTGTAATCCCAACACTTTGGAAGGCCGAGACAGGTGGATCACCTGAGATCAGGAGTTCAAGACCAGCTTGGGCAACATGGTGAAACCTCGTCTCTACTAAAAATACAAAAATTAGCTGGGCGCAGTGGTACATGTCTGTAATCCCAGCTACTCAGGAGGCTGAGGCAGGAGAATCACTTGAACCCAGGAGGCGGAGGTTGCAGTGAGCCGAGACTGTGCCGTTGCACTCCAGCCTGGGCAACAGAGCGAGACTCTGTCTCAAAAAAAAAAAAAAAAAAAAAAAAAAAAAAAAAAAAAGACTTTCAGTAAAGAAAAGCCTCGGACCCAAAGGCTTCACTGCTGAATTCTACACAGCATTAAAGAAGAACTAATACCAAGCCTACTCAAACTATTTCAAAAAGTAAAGGAGGAGGGAATACTTCCAAACTCATTCTATGAAGCCATTATTAACCTGATACCAAAACCAAAGATATATCCAAAAAAAAAAAAAAAGAAAGAAAGAAAAAGAAAACTACAGGCAAATATCTCTGATGATGCAAAAATTCTCAACAAAATACTAGCAAACTGAATTCCACAATACATTTGAAAAATCATTCATCATGACCAAGTGGGATTTATCCCTTGGATGCAAGGATAGTTTAACATATGCAAATCAGTCAGTGTATTACATCATATCAGCAGAATGAAGGATGAAAACCTTATGATCATTTCAATTAATGGTGAGAAAGCATATGATTGAACATCTCTCCATAATGAAAACCCTCAAAAAACTGGGGATAGAAGAAACATACTTCAATATAATAAAAGCCATATATGACACACTCACAGCTAGTATCATACTGAATGGGGAAAAACTGACAGTCTTTCTTCTACGATCTGGTACATGACAAAGATTCCCACTGTCACCACTTTTATTCAACATAGTACTGGAAGTCCTAGCTAGAGCAATCCAACAATGGCAGCAAATAAAGGGCATCCACATTGGAAAGGAAGAAATCAAATCATCCTTGTTTGCAGATGATGTGTCCTTATGTTTGGAAAACCATAAAGACTCCACAAGGAAACTATTAGAACTGATGAAAATATTCAGTAAATGTGCAGGATACAAAATCAACATACAAAAACCAGTAGCATTTTCATATGCCAACAGTGAGCAATCTGAAAAAGAAATAAAAAAAGCAATCCTGAAGATCAGATGGTTGTAGATGTTTGGTGTTATTTCTGAGATCTCTGTTCTGTTCCATATATATTTACAATAGCAAAGACTTGGAACCAAGCCAAATACCCATCAATGATGGACTGGATAAAGAAAATGTGGCACGTATACACCATGGAATAATATGTAACCATAAAAAAGAATGAGTTTATGTCCTTTGCAGGGACACGGATGAAGCTGGAAGCCATCATTCTCAGCAAACTAACACAGGAACAGAAAACCAAACACCACATGTTCTCATTCACAAGTGGGAGCTGAAAAATGAGAACACATGGACACAGATGGGGAACATCACACACTGGGGCCTTTCAAGGCGTGGAGGTCTAGGAGAGGGAGAGCATTAGGACAAATACCTAATGCATACAGGGCCTAAAACCTAGACGACAGGTTGATAGGTGCAGCAACCCACCGTGGCACATGTATATCTATGTAGCAAACCTGCACATTCTGCACACGTATCCCAGCACTTAAAGTAAAATAAAAAAAGTAATCCCATTTACAATAGCTACACATAAAGTTAAATACCTAGGAATTAACCAAAGAAGTGAAATATCTCTATAATGAAAACTGTAAAACATGGGTAAAAGAAATGGAAGAAGACACCAAAAAATGGAAATATATTCCATGTTCACGGATTGGAAGAATCAATATTGTTTAAATGTCCATAGTACTCATTGCAATCCACAGATTCAATGCAATCACTATCAAAATACATTCTTCACAGAAATACAAAAAACAATCCTACAATTTATACGGAAGTATGAAAGACCCATAATAGCCCAAGCTATCCTAAGGAAAAAAAGAAAAAAAACTAAAGGAATCACATTACCTGACTTCCAATTGTACTACAGAGGTATAGTAACCAAGACAGCATGGTATTGGCATAAAAAGAGATGCCTAGACCAATGGAACAAAATAGAGAACCCAGGAACAAATCCATACACCTTCAGTGAACTCATTTTTGACAAAGGTACCAAGAACATAAACCAGGGAAAAGACAGTCTCTTCAATAAATGGTGCTATGAAAACTGGATATCCATATGCAGAAGAATGAAACTAGACCCCTATCTCTTGCCATATACAAAAATCAAATTAAAGACATAAAGCTAAGACCTCAAACTATGAAACTGTTACAATAAAACATTGGAGAAAAGCTCCAGGGCATTGGTCTGGGCAAAGATTTTTTGAGCAATATCCCACAAGCACAAACAACCAAAGCAAACATGGACAAATGGGAACACATGAAGTTAAAAAGCTTCTGTAGAGCAAATGATACAATGAAGAAAGTGAAGAGACAACCCACAGAATGAGAGATAATATTTGCAAACTACCCATCTGACAAGGGATTAATAGTCATAATATATAAGGAACTCAAATAACTGTATAAAAAGTCTAGTAATCTAATCAAAATGGGCAGAAGATTTGAATAGAGATTTCTGAAAAGAAGACATACAAATGGCAAACAGGCATAAGAAAAAATGCTCAACATCAGTGATCATCAGAAATGCAAATCAAAGCTACAATGAGATATCATCTCACCCCAGTTAAAATGGCTTATATGCTGGCAAGGATGTGGCAAAAATGGAACAGTTGTATACTGTTGGTGGGAATGTAAATTAGTACAACCACTATGGGAACGGTTTGGAAGTTCCTCAAAAAACTAAAAGTTGAACTACCATATGATCCAGCAATCCCACTGCTGGGTATACACCCAAAAGAAAGGGCATCAGTATATCAAAGAGATACCTGCACTCCTATGTTTGTTGCAGCACTGTTCATAATAGCTAAGATTTGGAATCAAACTAAATGTCCATCAACAGATGAATGGATAAAGAAAATGTGGAGCATATACACAATGGAGTGCTATTCGGCCATAAAAAGAATGAGATCCATTCATTTGCAACAGTATATGGATAGAACTGGAAATCATTATGTTAAGTGAAATAAGCCTTGCACAGAAAGAGAAACATTGCATGTTCTCACTTATTTGTGGGATCTAAAAATCAAACAGTTGAACTCATGGACATAGAGAGTAGAAGGATGGGCCGGGCGCGGTGGCTCAAGCCTGTAATCCCAGCACTCTGGGAGGCCGAGACGGGCGGATCACGAGGTCAGGAGATCGAGACCATCCTGGCTAACACGGTGAAACCCTGTCTCAACTAAAAACTACAAAAATCTAGCCGGGCGAGGTGGCGGCGCCTGTAGTCCCAGCTACCCGGGAGGCTGAGGCAGGAGAATGGCGTGAACCCGGGAGGCGGAGCTTGCAGTGAGCTGAGACCCGGCCACAGCACTCCAGCCTGGGCTACACAGCGAGACTCAGTCTCAAAAAAAAAAAAAAAAAAAATAAAAAAAGAGAGTAGAAGGATGGTTGTCAGAAGTTGGGGAGGGTAGTAGGGGGCTGGGTGTGATGTGCAGATGGTTAATGGGTACAAAAAATGGAAAGAAGGAATAAGACCTACTATTTGACAGCACATCAGGGTGACTACAGTCAATAATGATTTAATTGTCCATTTTAAAATAACTTAAAGAGTGTAATTGGATTGTTTGTAACTCAAAGGGTAAGTGCTTGAGGGGATGGATACCTGATTCTTTATGATGTGATTATTTCACATTGCACGCCCGTATCAAAACATCTCATGTACCCTATAAATATATACCTACTACGTATCCATAAAAATTAAAAAGGAAAAAAAGTTTAAAAAGCACTAAATTTCTGTGTACTCCAAATTGTCTACAATAACAATGTATGACTTCTATAAATTGCAAGAAATAAAACCTACTTAAAGTTAAACACCTAACCTGTGTTAAAACAGCTGTAGCCCTCTATGTAATTAAAGCCTTTAATAAATAAATTATTCTCTCTGATATTGATTCTGAATAATTGATTCCAAATAATTTCATATTGATGAAAAATAAACAAAATTCCTTGTAATTGTTTTCAAAGTAGAAATAATACACAATTAAAGTATAGTCATAGCCTGGTATGTCTTAGAATGAACAGAATTCTAATTTATTTGTAAATCTATAAATAATTTATAAATTTCATAAATAAAGCTATTTATTTATAAATAACTACATATTCATGTAGTTGTATATAAATATGTCGGTTTCTATGAAATACAAACATAAGTAAAATCGATTTCTTTTCTCAGCTTCATGGCAATGCATTCATTTTGACAAGAAGCAGCAAAGAGCAACAAGCATGAACTTTTAAAGCAAGAAGCCCTGACTTCCAGTCAGTCCCTGGGTCATCACCTATTAGTAGTGTGACTCAGGTCAATTATTTTCTCTGACCTCTCATTTTCTCTTTCATAAAATGGAGAAATTAATAATTTCTTCCTTAAGGGTTCTCATGCAGATCAAATTAAATAGTGCACAAGAAAGCACTCTGCAAACAGTTAATTGCTATATTTACTGTTCTTTATTATTTTATTCTAGATGAGACAAACGTCACCCTTTGCTTTTCTTGGTAAATTCCTGGATGCTTGCTGACTAGAGTTCTACAATCAGAAAATATGCATGTGGGGAGAATTTTGTAGAATGTTATTTATTATGCTTCAATTATATAAATGTCCTATTGTAGCCTCTCCCTTCTTTCCATTAAAAAAAATTCTTTTAAAACAATTTGTCAGAAAGCTACTGGTGTGACGGCACTGGTTTATTTAAACACTACCACCTTCCCTCCTTTCTGTGAGTATCATTTGCAGTTTCACAGACAGAATTTTTGAGGGTTTCCAAATTTAGGTTCAGTGTTTTTTTTCTCACCAATGTTGAGTTCCAACTTAGAATCTCACTCTAACCTGATTGATGACCTCTCCAAGTGGCCTTCCCATCTGGGGAATAAGCAGTTAAGAAAACAACCACAGTTATTATTATTATTATTTTTTTACAGAACTATTGAATTGAGTTTTGTTACAATGCTAAGAAAGGATCTAGCAATGAATACAATTGTTGTGGGTTTTGTTGGGTGACAGTGAAACTGTTACCTAATATAAAATAGAAATATAAGAAAGAAATGCATAAGACTTCCAAAATATCAGCCATTTAACTGATAGTTTATGGCGCCTGGCTCTCTTGGGCATTGCAGCATTTATGTGTGTTTTGTTTGTTTCGTTTTCTATTTGGAGCTAAAAAGGCCTTGTGTTCATGTTGATGTAATGACAGACAAGGCTTTTTACTCTCCAAGTGCTTCAGAGCATACTCTGGGGTGTAGAGGATGTGAAATGCATAAAGAGAATGGCTCCATAGCAAGTGCCAAACATAGGGTTACCTTCTTTTTGTTGCCCTTAGGTACATTCACTCATATTCATATCATAATCCTATGTACTAGTGCCCTCTTGTGAAAGACGTTGTTATGGGTGCACATTTTGTAGCCATATTGCCTATTTCTTCTCAGAAAACAAAAGATAATGTATACCAACAGTGATTGGCTGGGTGCCATGGCTCACGCCTGTAATCCTAATACTTGGAGGCCAAGACTGCCAGATCGCTTGACTTGAGCTCAGGAGTTCAAGATCAGCCTGGGCAACATGCTGAAACTCTGTCTCTAAAAAAAAGTACACAAATTAGCCTGGCATTGGAGGCACATGCCTGTAGTCCCCACTACTCAGGAGACTGAGGTAGGAGGATCAACTGAGCCCAGGAGTTAGAGGCTGCAGTGAGCTGAGATCATGCCTCTGCACTCTAGCCTGGGTGACAGAGCCAGAGCCTATCTCAAAACAACAACAACAACAACAACAACAACAACAACAACAACAAAACAGTGATTGAACCATCTTTGTCTATCCCTTTCTCCTTCCTCCTTTTCCTTTTTGTTTTTTATATGTTCTCCCCTTCCATTTCCTCTCTTCTTTATGCATTTTCTTTGCTTCAAATCATTCTCATCCTTCTTTATGTAATTAAGTATTTAGAAACATGAAGTTGATCATGAAGGATTTGAAAATTCTTCCCTATCTCCCACTGAGAATACAGAGGTATTGGAAAACATAGAAACACTGGACTCTTTAGGCCTTTTTTTTCAGATTCACCTCCATGGCCTGAAGTTATGGTGAACTGAGAGGAAGGGGTATTATTCTGGGGACCAAAATAGTTACTGTCAACCTTTAACTTCAAGGTTTATTACAAGTCGCTGAGCCAGAAGTAAATCTGTAGAAATGTTCCACAGGCAGTATTTTTCTTAACAGAATGGGCGTCAGTTTCTTTGTCTGTAAAATGGGGATGAAGATACTAACACATAATTAATAGTAATTATGGGAGAAAGGAACCAGATTGTCGCAGGGCTTTAACTACCTTAAATTACAAGACAAGAAATGTAGACTTGGCTGTTGCACAACAGGAAATCATCAAACTTTATTTTTAGCAGGTTAATTTTTAGAAAATTTGTATGATGGTAGTGTGTGGCAGGGATTAGGATCAGGAGAGACTAAAGGTGGGCAGATTATTTGACATGTCTAAGTAATGTGTAATGATAGTAATTGCTAACATTTAGGGAGTGTTTATTATATCCTGGGCATTGTGCTAATTGATCTTTTATCTGCCTTATCTCATTTTATTCCTTCAGCCACCCTATGAGATAGGCAACATTTGTTATCTACATTTTACAGATGAGGAAACTGAGCTACAGAACAATGAAGAAATGGACCCAAGCTGTTACTTAGTATGAGGTCACCAAAGAAGAGATCAGTAAGTGGTAGGACTAGAATTTGGTCATAGGCTGTCTGGCTTAACTACCGTGGTGTACTGTCTCTAATGCATCAGTCAATATTTCCCCAAAGTGCCATCCATATTCACCCATTAGCATTACTTCAAAGTGTATTTTACAATTTTGGAATTTTCTGTGTAGAATAATTTTTTAAGTTGTCTTACATGATGTGGGTATTATGTGTCTTGAATTTGTGATTTTTTTTTTTCAGAGAACAGAAGCTTTGTCCCTCAAGCATAAAAAAAGATTGTTTATGGTGAAAATTATATTAAGATATACTTTTAGCTTCTCTGCCTTGGTAAAGGGTTTTCTTGAATATGATTGATTCAAAGTTTTTATAATTGTCATTTCTTTTACTGTTATGGCAAACCTTTGGAAACTATTAGGGTTTGGAATATTGTGTGAACCTAAAGCGACTAACTTTAGATTAATTGCTTCTTTCTTTTTTCCTTTTCTTCTTCTTTTTTTTTTTTTTTTTTAATTTCTGACTCTCTAACTCAGTGATTCTCTCCATTGTTAGGAAGGGTTTAGTTTCTTCTTTGGCTATAAGCCCCCAGACCAGCAACTAGTAGATGCTTCTTGTTTCCTTCCTTGTGCTCTGCTGTCTCTGATCACTGACGTCAGGGCATCTGCTGCTTGCTATCCTTCTTGTATTTTATAACATTGATTCCCTTTCCCTCTGCTTCTCTCTCTTTCATTCTCTTTCTCTGATCTCTCTCCTTTCCTTCCTATTCTTCTCAGTTTTGTTGCTAATGGGTCTGGATTTGGCTATCCAGGCTAATCCATCGGGTATTCCTTCTAGGAGAGAGGGGTGAGGTGGTTTGTGTGAAATTTGGCTCATTATCTCTGGTCAGTGAAATACTATAAACACAAGAACTATAAACTATGCACCTTTAATTAACTCTTGGCTATTTTCATGATTTCCCTTATTTGGGGGTTCTAGGTTGCTTTGAATATCTGAGGTTACTAGACATCTGAATCTGAAAAATCATGGCTCTATTCTCTTTCTCTCTTTTCTTTTTCCTTTCCTTTCCTTTCCTTTCCTTTCCTTTCCTTTCCTTTCCTTTCCTTTCCTTTCCTTTCCTTTCCTTTCCTTTCCTTTCCTTTCCTTTTTTTCTTTTCTTTTCTTTTCTTTTCTTTTCTTTTCTTTTCTTTTCTTTTTTTTCTTGACAGAGTCTCGCTGTGTCACCCAGGCTGGAGTGCAGTGGTGCAATCTTGGCTCACTGCAACCTCCATCTCCCGGGTTCACACCATTCTCCTGCCTCAGCCTCCCCAGTAGCTGGGACTACAGGTGCCTGCCACCACGCCTGGCTTATTTTTTGTATTTTTAGTAGAGACAGGGTTTCACTGTGTTAGCCAGGATGGTCTCGATCTCCTGACCTCGTGATCCACCCACCTTGGCCTCCCAAAGTGCTTGGATTACAGGCGTGAGCCACCGCACCCGGCAGCTCTATTTTATTTCTAAAATATAAAGTTGAATTCTGGCATTTAACTTTGAAGACTCTAAGCTGTGTTACCTTTAAGTTTAATTATTTCAGTATTAGTGTAATAGCAATGTAGCTGATGTATTCCAAATATTTGTATGTCAAATAATTATTAGTCTCTTCAATATTTTCCATTTTTAAAATATATTAGTTCCTGATTATAAGGTGACATTATCTTTAAGATTGTTGTTACAGTCACTCCAGAAATTTTTAAAAAGCACTCAAAACTCCCAGTGGTTCTAATATATTTGAATGGGCTTCAGTTAATGTTTGCTAAAATTGTTTAGAAAATATCTGAATCATACTTAGCATATTACTGCATTAAATTTTCAAGGACCATTAACTTTTAAAGGGAGTTTTGTAGCACTCAGATCTATTTGTGAAGTAGTAAGGTTTAGTTTAAAAACAAAGCAGCAAAATGAAACTAATTCTGATTCTTTGAAACAAAAGACTTTTCCCCGTAAATCAAAACTGCATACATTTATAGATACAAATACTTCTTAATAAAATAACTTCCCTTTAAAACTGGCTTTCAAATATTATAATTCCTAATCATTGTTCTTCTATATATATATATAAGCTTGATAATACTTGTCAGTTTAAAACTAAACCAAAAATAGATCTTCAGAAAGGCCATATATGTTTAGTTTTAAACTGACAAGTATTATCAAGCTTCATCTAAATTAAAGGTAGGAAAAATGGAGACTTTCTGTGCCTTAAACTTGTTAGAAAACATAAAGCTATTTTATCACTAATGGATTTCTTCAGCACGACCATGCAAAATGGCCCTATTGCTGCTTTATTTAACAAGCTGTTTTTATTTGTACTAGAATCCTCAAATGAGAAAAAGAGTATATTCCATTCTGTTTACATTGGTTGTAAATCAGGCTGGAAGACCAGAAGCGAATCTTCACCTTCAAAAGAAGAGTTCTCTTTGATAGGAGGAAATCTTTTTAAGTAAAGCAAACCTTTTGATTTATACATTCAATTGGAAAGGTGCCATTGCAACTAGCCTCTGGAACTATTTTACCCGAAGAATTACCAAGAAGATAATAACTTTTTCAAGAATGATTTTTTTTTCCAGGATATTGGATCACTTTAGAAAAATGAAAAATATTATAAATGGTGTGTGGAATGGTCCTGCAGAATGAAAACCTAAGATTATATCTACTGTGTCTGGGTCAGCAGGGCAGTGGTGCTGGCTGAGTGTTACATTACCTTGAGGTCATCGTTATGGGTCATGAGGGGTTAACAACAAAATGCAAGGCAGAAGCATGGTTGGGTAGGCTGTGTCAATCACTGTGAATCTGTGTAGCAGGCTTACAGGGGTGAAATGATTTCGTTCTTAATCCTAGGGCTCCTGATGGTATTTTTGGACTATGGAGAGGCATCGAGGATTGAGGCTGTAAAATCAACACAGAAAATTTCAACGAGGCCTCGAGATATCTGGGGTTGTAGTTGCTCTAACAACTAGTTGCAACCTAGATGAAAAATATACTTAAATCTCATTTGCTAATATTTATCTACTAATTAGTAGTGGGTGTCCAGAACTTTGTGTTGAGGCTTATTGGGAAAGAGGGTTGAGATTAGGTAACAATGCATGACAGAAACCTAAAAGTAGGAAGCCAGTGCAAATTTGGCAAGTGGCCACCAATCCTGAACTGGGAGTTGCTGCTGTCTCTTAGGCTCAGTGCTGTCTTGCTTAGACAGCTCTTCAATGATGTCCAATCAGGCTCACTTCTCTTCAGTAAGCTATGATCAGGCTGATTTTTCTCCATGAAAAATAAGGAGGCTCTGAAGGGAATCTGACCATCATAGGGCTTTAGAGACCCATGTACCTACTTTTCTGCTTGTTGATGGGATCATCCTTTGAAGGTTAAACAGGAAGGGTGGCCATATTGTCCTTTTTTTTAAAAAAAAAAAAAAAAAAAGATGCTCCATGTATTGTGAGACTGGCTTCTGACACCATGGTGCCATACCCTTTATTGAGCCAGGTGGATAGCTGGTTTCAGCCTTTAACTGTCAGTAACTTCTTTTTTTGCAGGGGGACAGAGTCTCATTCTGTTGCCTGGGCTGGAGGGCAGTGGTGTGATCTCAGCTCACTGCAATCTCTGCCACCCGGGCTCAAGCAATTCTTATGCTTCAGTCTCCCAAGGAACTACAGGTATGCACCACCACAATTGGCTAATTTTTGTATTTTTTGTAGAGACAAGGTTTCACCATGTTGACCAAGCTGGTATCAAACTCCTGGCCTCAAGTGTTTCCCCCTTCTCAGCCTCCCAAACTGCTAGGATTACAGGAATGAGCCACCATGCTCGACCAAACTGACAGTTACTTTTAACTCCCCAGATTAGTCAGATGGCTTCACTCCTCTACTTGGCCACAAGTGCTCTTCAATGATTTTTTTCCTAACAACAAGTATTTACTTGGATCAGAATCAAGATTTATTTGATAGCCAAAAACTCACATCTATTCTCCTGTTCACGTTGTCCTCTGCTTTTGATTTTGGGGGATCTCTTGGGCCCTAACCACTAGCCAAGGGCTTTACCAACCATCTTGTTATTTGGAATATGACCACTTCAGGTTATTTTCTGCTTGCTCAGACTTGGACTGTTTGTTTTCTTTCCTTAGCCATTAGTATATATATATTTTCCAGGTTTTAATTTCCATGTCTTCCTAGTTTCTGGCCCACAGTTCTCCATGATATCCCTGGTAACCATGAATCTTTCACTTGTAACTCATTATCTCCTGTAAACTTTAATCTATCAGTTCTTTTAGATTGTGAATTTCACATATTACAAATACCCTTAGTTTCAATTCCCTACTCTCTTGCCATAATGCACAATCTCCTAATGTTGACAACAAAAACCCAGTCAGGTGAATTAGAAAGTTAGCATGGGATCAGGTGAATGCTGAATGTGGACTGTCCCATACGATCAGCACAATGGCACGTACAGAGGAAATGAGGGTCTTCAGATGCCAGTCCGGGGCATTTAGACCAGAGTACCAAGGCTACAAGCTCCAGCAATGCCCTTTTATCACACTGAGAATATTATATTTGAATTCGAATCGCATGTTGAAGAGAAACATGCATTCAACCAGAAAGACAGAGGGATGGAAGAGTGAGAATAGGCTTATAGATTTGGACCTAGAGTGAGTCAGTAATTCTTTAAAATGTGGGGTTCTGTACTATGGTGAAACCACTTTATTTCTATGCTTGTGTGTCCAAAACATAATTTAAGAGTGAAAGAGACTTTAAGGATCTTATAGCTCAATCTCCTAATTTTACAGATGAAGAAACCAAAGCCTGGAGAGGTTAAGTGGCTTGTCCAAGGTCACATAGTTGGCTGGTGGTACAGCTAGGACTAGAAAGAACCCAGGTCATCTTACATGCATTCCTTTGTAGGCACTACTCTGTCTCTCCACAGTTGCATTGTTTTCAAATTATGAGTGATTCAGCTCACTTCAAAGGGCAAAGAACTAATTTCCTTCTGATTGAAATGAAGCAGTCACAGGGTTTCACACAAGAAAATTGAAAAATGATATATGTGGCTTATTTCTTTGTTTCTTTCTGGTTTTGTCTCTGGATCAAGAGGGAAAGGAAGCTAGGAAAACAGTTGGAAGCAAGACAAGGCAATCCAACGGCTGCCATGGAGCAGAGGGCATATACATCAGGGAAAGCAAGCAAACATCTGCTCATTTCTGGAGTGTAAACAAAAAGTTACATCTGTCTCTCTCAGTGGAGAGATGGACCAAGGATGCAGCTGCCAGGATCTCTGCTTCTAAATTGCTTAGAACCTAGATGTGGATGCTGATATTTAAGGGAATGGACCACTTCTTATTTAGTGCACCAACTTTGGTAGTGAGGGAGAAGGACAACTTAGAAGAGTTCCAAATCCAGTTGAAAAATGTGACTCTTCTTTTAACAAAGGGAAAATGTGGTGTCCTGGTTGACCAGAGCTTTCCCTGATATATTGTAAAACTTTATCCCTGAGCTTTACTTAGGATCACATGCAATGTGTCTACCTATTACTACATTGGACCTACAGACCTCATTTTTTTCATTTCGTTTTCATTGTTTTTGCTGTTTGTTCATTCATTCATTGTTTCAGCATTTATAAGTGCTTGCTACAGTCTAACAACTATTCTAGATGTTAGAAATGCAATGCGAAAATGAGTCCCAGTTCTTGTTTTGGAGAGGTTGTTGTCAAGTGGGTGAGAGAAAGATGAGCAAACAATATAGCCTGTTTGAGGATGTGATCAAAATATACTCAAGGTAGTAAGGAATAGCAGAGGCAAGGCAGCTACCTATCTGAGGTGGACAAGGAAGACTTTCTGGAGAGGTTAGTTGGGCTTGACTTAATCTTAAAAAAAAAAACAAGAACTGGGCAGCAGGTGAAGAAAGAAATCAAAGAGAAGAATTCACAAAGCAAAGAGGCTAAGACGGCCTGGAGGATTTTGGGAACCTACAAGATATTCAGTGTGGCTGGCCAGTAGAGTTTGATGGGTGGGGTAATGAAAGGCGAATCTGCAGAAGTAAGGAGGGGCAAGGGCTGTCTATGCTGAAGATGTTTGAAAGTCAGTGAAGATTACTAAATACTAGACCTTCTAAAAATTCCTAAACTCCACAATTATTGTAGGTGCAGTGTTCTGTTAGTGGAAAGATTATGGCCTTTGGAGTCAGAGAGATGATCCGTGTTTAGCTGTTATTTAACTGTGGACCTTGGGCAAGTTACTTCACTACTTTAATCATGCTACTTTGTCTCTAAAAATGAGGACAATTATTTCTGCTTCACCTGTGGGAAAGAGTTAATAATATATGTGAAATCACCAAGCATAGAACTAATAGATAATCAATGCATATTCATCTTACACTCTCCTTCCTCTACTTCCTTCCTTACTTTCTTCTATTTGCAGCCTATCTAGTCTTTCCTTTCTTCCTTCTCTCCCTCTCAAGATTCACTCTGTTTACAGAAATGGTGAGTGTTTTGCATGTCTTGATATTCTTGTTTATTAAATGTATGACATTTAGAAAGCAATTTTGTGCGAGTTCTGTCCTTGTAATAGTAAATGTACCAGACCACTGCAATGTCCACAACTGAGTGGATCTGCTTGCTGTTGCTGGGTGACATAGATGACCTTGTAATAGAAATGAGGCATTTTTACAATTTAGAATCAGAACTTTACCTGCCAAAAATTGTTGCAGCTGTGGTAGGATTGAATTCATCTTAGTACTCCCCCTCTCTCCAAACCTATCAAATTGTCAGCAGCCATGCCTTTTGGGAAAAACTAGATATTTTTTGCTTAATTTTGTTTCCACTGTTACCATATGCAATTCTTTTGTTTGTGATATGAAGATATCTGAATATTTTTATGTTTAAATGAAAAGGTCATTTCCAATATATTGGGTATGGATAAAAAATTTTAAGAAGTTAAAATCTTGAATAGGTTTAAAGATGATTGGTTTCCATAATATACTAAACTTGAGTGACTAAAAGATTCTCAGTGACTTCTAAATAGGTTGAGTATGGAGTTCACATAGATGACTTTGGAGCACTTTTCTTTACAATTACCTAATTTGTTTGGTTCCTAGACTCAGAGACTCTTGGTTTTGGTGTAGGAAGGAACTATCTCGGTTATCTAATTTCCAGCCTCCTGTCTGATGCTTGAGTCTCCTCTAGAGCATCACTGCCAATTGATTATGGAGCCTCAGCTTTACCAGAGTTAGTGAGAAGATGGACGCTCTAGTGCTTAAGGCAGTCCGTTGTATCTTTGGGCTGCTTTCATTATTTAGAAGGTGCTTCTTGACGTTAAAGTAAAATGTGTTTTTATAACCTTTGACCCTAGATTTATGACTTATAACCATGTAGAATAAATCTTTTTATTTTTCACTTTAAGACCTTTCAAATGTTTAGAACCAGTTCATGTTTGACAAGGTTTCTTCTCCACGAAAATCTTCTTTACTCTCAGCTCAGTAGTTCCATTTCATCCAATGGTTGCTGCAAGACTTGATTTCATGTTTCTCTACTATCCCTGTGAAGTCTTTATGACTGTATTTACCTGTATATTTCTGAAAGGGTAGCACCTAGAATACTGTATTACTCAGAGTATGCTGCAGTCACTGCATAGTGCTGTCACATGCTTTGTTCTGTGCTTGCAGCCTAACATCAAATTAGTTGCTTTTGGTGACATCATCACAATGTTACCTTAAGTCAAACTTACTATTGACTGAAACCCTAATTTAAATCTCCTATTAGGTACTATTCATTGCAAACAGCTCCTCATGTTCTTTTGAAAACTTTAGTTATGATTTCTAATATATCTTATAGCTGTCTCATCTTCTGCCATCTCCAAACATGACAAGTCAGTCTTCTCTTTCTTTATCTAGAGAATTGGGAAAATTATTGAACATAAAAGAGCCATAAAATTTCCCATTGGAAATATTTTAGCTTTAGCACAATGGATCTTAACCTGGGATCCATGAATAGAATCTCAGATTCTATAGAAGCTTGATGAATTTTCTGCAAAATATATACTTTTTTTTTTTCTGGAAAAAAGCTCCATAGCTTTCATCATATTCTTAAAGGTATGCATGAGCCAAATAATGTAGAGACTCCTGCTATAACAGGACATCAAAACAGTCTGGCTATGGTCATTTATTCACTTAAAAAATCTATTTAAATGGTTTCCAGTCAATGTCTCCCCAACTTGAATGAATGGCTGTCATAGAAAACCTTGTCAAACGCCTGCGTGTGTGCTCACATTACGTTTCTTTGATTTTCAATACTATCAGCCATATCATTGAAGGAAATGAAACTACTTTGCATTAATCATCGCTTACATTTGTAGGTGCTCATGAACAATTCTTTTAATAATCTATTCTAGAATCTTGATCATGAGTCAAATATTTAATCATTTATTCAACCAAGAGTTATTTAGTTCCTGCTGTGTGTGAGGAAGTATTCTAAGCACTAGGATTAAAATAGTGAACAAGACTATCAAGGTCTTTGCTCATATAAAACTTAAGTACTAGTGAAGGAGTCAGACAATAAACACACAAGTATGATAATTTGAGATGACGGTAAATGCTCTGAAAACAATAACATAAGGAAATATCTGGAGTTGGGGCAAAGCAGTAACATTAGATGGTCAGAAACACTAGATAGGTTAGAGAAGGTCTCTATTAAATAATGACATTTTAGCTGAGATCTGATTAACAAGGATTTTGTTTGCAAACATGTAGGCAAATATCCAGACAAAGATAACAGCAATGAAAAGTCCCTGAGGTAGGAACAATCTTGTAGTGTTCAAGGAACAGAAAATAGATCAATATAACTGGAGCACAGTTAACAATGGGAGACAATAATACGTAATGGAGTTTAAGAGGGAGGCAGGTAAGGTCATAGTAGCAATGGCAAAGATGGTAAACTATATTATAAGTGTAATTGGGGTTGTAGAAAGAAGCAGGGTTTCATGGTCTGATTTATAGTATTCAGAGTCTGTTGTGTGAGGAGAATGAATTATAAAGGGTCAAGAGTACAATGGAGGCTCTTGGACTGTATTTGATTGTGGAATCTTCCTTCTTTCCCTTCTTAAAAAAGCAGAAAAACAAGGCACGTGTCTGTGGCCATCTTCCAGGATTTCATTCATTCTCCACAATTCCTCAAAGATCACTAATATAGGTTCATCAGTTGCATACATTCTTGTATTTAATTAATACATCCCAGGAGACCAAAAACCATTGAAAGCATTAGAGTGCTAGTTTATTTATTTATTTTCTTCTTAAACAATCTCTTTAACCACCCTGGGCTTTAGTTACTTCTTAGCAATGGTCGTTTTTTTACCCTTTTCAGCTTGAAAATAATTCTCTTTGACAGGAAGGACAGAAACAAAATAGGACTTAAAGAAGTATACTTTTCTCATGTCATCCATAACCCTGGACAGCTACTCTAGCTTATTTAGGTATTCACTTGTATTTTTTTTTTCTGCTGTATCAGTGTAATTTACAATCGTACAGTTAGAATTATCTTTTTAGGAGTTTCCTTGAACCATATCTTGAATTCCAGTTTCCTATACTAGCTCTGCTGCTTGGGTAAGGTATTTAACCTCTCTGTATGTGTTTATTCAACTGTAAAATGGGGACAATAGTAGTATCTATCTCTTAGAGTTGTTCTGAAAAGTTAATGAGTTAAACATATAGGTTTGAATGATGTCTGACACCCAGAAAGTGTTCAATATATGTTAACTGCTTATATGATTTGGATCTGTGTCCTCACTCAAATGTCGTGTCCAATTGTAATGCCCAGTGTTGGAGGCAGGGCCTGGTGGCAGATGATTGGATCATGGCAGTGGCTCCTTCATGAATGGATTAGCACCATCCATTTGGTGCTGTTTTTGTGATTGAGTTCTCACAAGATCTGGTTGGCTTAAAAGTGTGTGGCACCTCCCAGTTCTCTCTCTTCCTCCTGCTCTGGCCATGTGAAGTGCTCACTCCCCTTCTGCCTTCCGCAGTGTTTGTAAGTTTCCTCAGGCTTCCCCAGAAGTTGAGTAGATGCCAGCATTGTGTTTCCTGTACAGTCTGTGGAACCATAAGCCAACTAAACTTCTTTTCTTTATCAATTAACCAGTCTCAGGTATTTCTTTATAGCAGTGCAAGAACGGACTTATACAGCTACTATTATCATCACTATTGCTACTATTATTATTGTTGCACTTTGGGCATGAGCTTCAGATTTCATGCCTCCTTCATACCATTTTGGTATGACAGCCTTGCAATGTCTGTTCTTGTATTCAGTGTTATATCTTCTAAGATGCTTTTCTTTTTTTTTTAACATCTGTTTCTGTGGCAACATTAGGAGAGAAGTTACGCAGACCCCATGTTTGAGACCTGGCTCTGGCATTTTCTAGCTCTGTAACCCTGGAATAGGGATTATTCTCTCGAATCTTTAGCTTCTTCTTTAATAAAATAGGAATCATAATATATGTCATTATTGGGAAGATTGCCTGGGATAATATATTCAAAGCTAGTAAAGAGCTTGGTATGTCATAAAGGCTCAATGCATTTAAATTGGCTTCTTTTTTCAGTATTTTTATACTACCCTAACCTTGTGTTATCCGTAGGAAAAACAAGAACTCTTCCTGGAGCATGATACTCAGAACAGGACCTCCCTCCCAGTCTGCCCATAGAGGGGCAGTCTCCTAGGCGGCCCCTCTGAAGACAGCAGCCTAATGTCCATTCTTTGGCAGTTCTTGGCACTTTGCTGCCTTTGAACAGCCACTGTTTACACCGAATTCCATGATACTTGGCGTGGTCCCATTGTGATGCTATCTTGAGCTAGATTCAAATCATAATTGATGTCACAATCTATTTGGTTTTCAGGGAACTAATAGATATTCCATGCAAGCTATTTCTACCTATATCATTCAATATTAATGAATCTAAGTCTGTTAGTTTGATCTGTTTCCTTCCCTTACTTTAGTTTGTCTTAAATTAGCCTTAGTTATCTCACTGGTAAAATGGATATGACTACAGTACCTTACTCACAGGGTATTGGTAAGATTAAATGAGATATTTCATGTAAAGTGTTTAGCACAGTGCCTGACACATAGTAAGCACTCAGTAAATAAAATGGTAGATACATGGACACACATAAATAGGAATGCATAATAATGGACTTCTGAATCATGTGAATAGGATCCTGAGTTCAATTCCCATTGCTTCTGCTTATTAGTTACCAGTGATTCCCATCTCTTCTTATTGCCATTGAAAATGTATTGCTCTTATATTCTTTCCATTCAAATCCTTATTTCCCACTTATATAACTGTTTTTATAACCACACATATTCAAATAGAGAAATAGCTATTTGCCTCTCTCTACTTTTTGATGGCTAAGTACCCTCACCAATCCCTATGAAACAGGAACATTTATTATTCCCTTTTTACACATGAGGAAAAGTGAGGCTCTGGGAGGCATATCTAACATCATCTGGTATACTGTTTGAATTGCAATCTCCCCTGGTCAGCAAACTGAGCCACTGTCTCAAGGCACTCCAATTTCTTACTAATCTTGGGTCTCTGCTTCCCACCCAAACTATATTAACCTGAGTCTCTGATACTCTGCATGGCTACGGTTAGTCCCTGTCAGTCTCTTCCCACAAAGCAACATATTTTATTCCTTGGACCCAACATTTGTTGGCTCAAGAGGTCTCTGAATGAATCACTTACTTTCAACTATGATGTTTCTCCCTTTCTGGCTTCAGGTATTGCCTGCTTGGGACTTTCTGTTACTACGTACCATAGGAAGGATTTACTCTGTGAGCTAATGGAGCTAATGAGGCCAATTGGGGCCAAGTTTGAGGTACCCACAGCCTGCCTTGGTGTTTATTCTTCATCCTCCGCTCAGGCCCACACTGCTACAATCCCATCGGACCTTATACCTAAACCTATAGGGAATGAGAAAAGGATAATTTCAGACTGTGTGGATGAACTTTCTTTGGATAAGGCCCTTCTTTGAGGCTTTTAAATTTCACTTTGCATTTCTCTACTTATTATCTCAATTATGCAACCTAGAAAAGCATTATAGGAGCTTTTTAATTATTTGCCAAAGTGGAATAATTCTTTTTCCCAAATTAGTTATAATTTTGTGATGCATTTTTTTTTCTTCAAAGTTCTTCAATAAAGAAATTGATATGATCACTTCAGTACAGATTTTAGGAAAAAAGAAATGAGTGTGATAAATCTACAGCCACCTTCCTTTATAGACTTGCACCTATTTAGAGTAGGGACTTAAAAATGAAGCCAAAGCTTACAGCTCTTGTAATGATCAATTGTATGCCTTTTTATTCTTATAAGCATTTTCTTATAAAAATAGATTTTAGTGATCTCTTCTGTAATTATGATCTTTGTGATGAAAACAAGCTTGCCTAATGTGAAAAATACTGTCAGATGTTGACATTCTAGGAAATCTTGCTTTAGGCACTGAGAGTTCCAAAATTGAAGAGAATCCCAGTTTTGAAGAGAAAAATGAGAGGGAAGATCAACACCAAAGAAACAGTGAAGCCACCTTTCTGCCTTTGCATATGATGGAATTGAAGTAACTTCTAACTTGAAGGATTTCTGAGACAGTTTTTGCCGTGGCAACTAACACCATAGAATTTATATAGTTGATGAAAGAAGAGAATAAACTTTTATGTTCTGATCTATTAAATTGATCTAGATTTTGTCAAGATATGTATCAAAGAATCAAGATAGTGAGGTTCAGAGCTTCTTGATATGTTTTATGTATAGTTTGAAGTTTATTTTGTTACTGAAAAGAGCTTAAATTCAAAGATTTTTTTTTTTTAATCTCAAAATCTTAACGGAGATGGATTGCTTTAGTTTTGTGAAACCCTACTCTTGTGGGAGTTTGTAATTAATTGTAAACTGTTGGAACTAAGGTAATTATAGGTCTAGAGGTTAGTGATCAATCATTTTACAAGTGATTATGTGTGTTTAATGTGCCCAGCACTGTGCTTGCAGTCATGCTAAGTAAAATTTGCAGTTTATTTAGGGAAAGATTGAGATAGATGCCATTTTATATCTCTTGTTACATGTTCTTCTATATATGTTTTCAGAGTTTCTGCTTGAAGTTGTACCTAAAGCAGGTGAATAAAAGCAAGTTTGAAAGATAGGAATTTGCTTAATTTGAAATAACATAAGGTTTACTTTCATGACTTAGAAACTGTCAGGAAAGCCAGGGATGGAAGAAATAATCAAGGCAGGGCTGAAACATCCTCCTATTTACACCTATACTCCAGTATTAGTTTTTGCTATCGTTGTCTCAGTCAACAGAGGAAAAGGATTAGAAACGATTATGGGGATCAGAATAGAGACATGCCTTGCTTTTTCTTTTCTTTTCTCTTCTCTTCACTTCCTTTTTCTCTTTCTTTCTTTCTTCTTTCTCTTTCTTTCTTCTTTCTTTCTTTCTTTCTTTCTTTCTTTCTTTCTTTCTTTCTTTCCTTCCTTCCTTCCTTCCTTCCTTCTTTCTTTTCTTTCTTTGCCTCCTTCCCTCCCTCCCTTCTTTCCTTCCTTCCTTTCCTCCCTCCCTCCCTCCCTCCCTCCCTTCCTTCCTTCCTTCCTTCCTTCCCGTTTTCCTTTCTTCCTTCTGTTTTTCAACTGTTGTTTTTTCCTGTGTATCTGAGAGACCCTCACATTTAAGACCGAGCTATAGTCCTAGTGCATTCTTGTCACAGTGAACTCCTGTTCCTCTAAACTCTTGATGGCATAGATACCATTCATTTTTAAAACAGTTAACTTTCAACTCTTGCTAATGTTGCTTTGTTTCCTTCATAGTGCCTTACATATGGTAGGCACTCAAATTTTTTCACAATGCCTTTTATTTTATTTTGTTATTATTATTATTTTTGAGACAGAGTCTTGCTCTTTCACCGAAGCTAGAGTGCAGTGGTGTGATCTTGATTCACTGTAACCTCTGCCTCCTGGGTTCAAGCGATTTTGCTGCCTCAGCCTCCCAAGTAGCAGGGACTATAGGTGCCCGCCAAAATGTCTGGTTAATTGTTTGTGTTTTTAGTAGAGACGGGGTTTCTCCATGTTGGCCAGGCTGGTTTTGAACTCCTGACCTCAAATGATCCACCCGCCTTGGCGTCCCAAAGTGCTGGGATTACAGGCGTGAGTCACTGCGCCCAGCTTCAAATATTTTTTTAATGGATGGAATGGACTATTACCTTGTTGCAGTGGAGAAAAAAATCAGAGATTGTATATAAACTACCCTGATGGTCCCACACCCCTCCGATGAGAAAAGCTCTATGGTATCTATTGTGTTTCATTTTAAAAGTTGTATATAGTTCATTGTAAACTATCCAAACAGTACAGAAAATACAAAGAAGAAAGTATAAATCACCTAAAATGCAGATATTTATGAAGATCACAGTCTCTGCATTTGTAAAATGGGGATAATAATAGCATTTATATTATATTGTTACTGTGGGAATGAAATAGGTGGTGCTGAGCACATAGAAAATGCTTAATAAATATTAGTTATAACCTTCTTCATCATGATCATCATCATTACTATCAACAACTAATGGAAGACAAATAAATAAAGTTTAGAATCAGAGATGTTTTAGCAGCAGAAAAAGTGAAGTGGTGTCTATTCCTTTGAGATTTATAGGACGGGAGAAAGAATAACTATAGAAATAAAAATGGTATGTTAAGAGTAGATCAGGGAGAACATTTTAGGGGGATTGCACTTTAAAAAAATAGATCATTTTCTGAGCGCAAGAATGGAGGGGTAGCAGGGGGAATTGGGGTTTGGATGAGAGGAGGTCTGATCACCAGGGTCCCATTCAGCAATAAATTCTATGAATCTATGCTTTGTTGCTGTGGGGAATGAAACACAAAAACCCATTTTCCCTTTTCCCAGCATTTTCAACCATCTAGAACACTGAAGATGAATTAAAAGAATCTTAAGTGAAAATTTGAACTTCTAAAAGAAAGGAAATGGTGTGTGGGGCCAACAGTGCAGATAAACAAGTGGATGCCTGAGCTGTGACTTAATTTAAAATACTACCATAATGGTTTTTTTTTGTTTTTGTTTTTTTGTTTTTTGTTTTTGCTGCAGCAATTAGAAAAAAAATGAAGCAGGTTGTTTCAGATAAACAGAAGCTGACTGATAATGGGGCTCCTGAAGAAACAGGAGCTACTGATAAAAATTGAATTCAGCAAGCACTTTAAGGATAAAGAGTTGGCAATGCAGTCAGACTGGTGGGCTGTTACGGAGCCTCTAAGAAGAGCATATTGTTAGGTAAAAGAATTGCGCATTGTGCCAGGCATGGTGGCTCAAGCCTGTAATCCCAGAATTTTGGGAGGCTAAGGTGGGTGGATCACCTGATGTCAGGAGTTGAAGACCAGCCTGACCAACATGGTGAAACCCCATCTCTACTAAAAATACAAAATTAGCCGGGTGTGGTGGCACATGCCTATAATCCCAGCTACTTGGGAGGCTGAGGCAGGAGAATCACTTGAGCCAGGGAGGTGGAGGTTGCAGTGAGCCCAGATCACGCCATTGCACTCCAGCCTAGGAACAAGAGTGAAACTCCGCCTCAAAAGAAAGAAAATTGCACATTGATATTGTGCCCAAGGGTTCATAAGTGAGAAAGAGGGTATATGAGTTTTGATATTTCTATTTGCCTTGCTGAAGAAAAACAAACAAATAAACAAACCAAACTAAAATTAAAAAGAAAAACAAACCAGTGGCTGGCAGAAACAAATCTTGAGACATAAATAAATTGGACATTGATTCTCATGTTTGAAGAAGAAGCTAGATAAACAGGGAGCTATGAAAAAGCTTTTATTAATTCTAGCTTTGTGACCAGGAAATCAATATGTCCTGTATGGGTATTTTACAGACACTATACACAAACATACACATATATGAGTGTGTGTGTATGTATATAGACAGAGACAGATTCTTGCTCTGTCATTGATATGGTTTGACTCTATGTCTCCGTCCAAATCTTATCTCCAATTGTAATCCCAATGTGTCAAGGGAGGGACCTGTAATCCCCACGTGTCAAGAGAAGGAAGTGATTGGATTATGGGGGCAGTTTCCCATGCTCTTCTCCAGATAGTGAGTGAATTCTCAAGAGATCTGATGGTTTTATAAATGGCAGTTTTTCCTGTGTTCTCACTTCTCTCTCCTGTCGCCATGTGAAGAAGGTCTTTGCTTCTCCTTTGCCTTCTGCCATGATTTTGAGTTTCCTGAGGCCTTCCCAGCCATATGGAACTGTGAGTCAATTAAAACTCTTTCCTTTAGAAGTTACCCAGTGTTGGACATTTCTTTACAGCGGTGTGAAAATGGACTAATATAGTCATCCAGGCTGTAGTGCAGCAATTCAATGAAGACTCACTGCAGCCTCAATCTCCTAGGTTCAAGTGACCCTCCTTCCTCAAACTCCTGAGTAGCTGGTATTACAGGGCTGTACCACCATGCCTGCTATTATTTTCCACATTTTTTTTTTTTTTTTTGGTAGAGACAGCGTGTCCCTATGTTGCCCTGCCTGGTCTCAAGCTCCTGGGCTCAAGCAATCCTCCTGCCTTACTTCACAAAGTGTTGGGATTACAGGGGTGAGCCACTGCATGTGGTCTAAGTGTTATATTTTTATAGTGGATGATAAAGCACCTTCCTCCACTCTCTGATCCAGGCGCTTTGGTCTCTTTTCAGTGCCTGGTCTGTGTCATGCTAGTCTATGCCTCAGAGCTTTCACACATCATAGTCCTTCTGCTTGGACTGCTCTGTCCACCACCCACACAGTTCCTTACCTAAGTTCCTAATTATCTTTTAGGTCTTAGCTTAAATGACACTACCTCAGGGAAGTCTTCTCTGATATATATATATATATGCCCTTGTAACATTCTGAACTTGTCTTCTATATACTTGGTATATAAGCATAGTTGAATATTTTCAAGTTATTAGTTTGATGTCTGTGTTTTTTGTTAGGCTGGCTTGGAGAGATTCTCATCATTCACTTAGTCTCCTAATGGGTTCTAACCAATAAACTATGCACACAAAGAATAAAGAGCAGTGACCAATAATCCCAAAGTACAGGGAAAATGGTTACAGGACACAGATTAGGCCTGAGGCCAAAATATGCATTTGTACTCTTTCATTGCCTAGATTCAAGATACCTAGATCTTGGTGCTGACCTGGCCAATTTAGCAACCTGGGTGAGGAGCAGGAAAACAGAGAATAGAGTCTACTGACACAGTGGTGTATAAAAATGGAGATGGCACTGCCTTTCTTACTCATGGGTAAGGCAGGCAGTGGAAGAGACAAAACAGAGGCTCTTTCCTGCTTTTGGAGGCAAGGGGATCTCAGCTGCTAGAATAACATGGCTCAGTGAATGGTTGAATTTGACCAATGAGATTAGCCATTCCTCCTTCTGTGGAGAGAACAGAGTGTGCTAGTAAAGAGAGAGGCCAGTAAAAGTGGGAGATAGAGATGAGATGAGGGAGGGAAGAAATAGATCTGAAACTCCATCAGACTATTAGGCCAGGGACTTCATCTGTCTTATTTACCCAATGCATCATCTGTGCATACATCAAAGAGCAGTTGCGAAGTTTAAAAGAATTAATACCCTCGCCTAGCACGGTACCTGGCAAATTGTAAACATTCAATATATATTTGTTTGTGTGTGTGTGTGTGTGTTTGACAGAGTTTCGCCATGTCGCCCAGGCTGGAGTGCAGTGATGCGAACTTGGCTCACTGCAACCTCCGGCTACTGGGTTCAAGTGATTCTTGTGCCTAAGCCTCCCAAGTAGCTAGGACTACGGGCATGTACCACCACACCTGGTTGATTTTTTTGTGTTTTTGTAGAGACGAGGGATCGCCATGTTGCACAGGCTGGTCTCGAACTCCTGACCTCAAGTGATCCTCCTGGCTTGGCCTACCAACTTGTTGGTATTATAGGCATGAGCCACTGTGCCTGGCCTTAATATATATTTGTTGAATCATGAATCGTTTTTACTGGAATTACTGAATCACAGCTAAATGGCCCGTCAAACTTTTGAAAAGACACTGTTATTTAACAGAAAATGTGAGGTAGGAAATTTGGTTCCAACCCTGGTTGTGCTACTTGGTGTTTGACCTTGATGAAGACACTCAGCATTCCTGGGCCTTGGTTTTTTCAAATGAAATATAAGCCAGTGGAATAAGCTTGATCGTAACTGGTTCTTTCGAGCTCTCTGGTCTGATCCCAAAATGTGAGGTTCCAATGCTCTCTGGCTTTAATTAAGCAGAAAAAAACAAACGAACAAACAAACAAACAAAAAAACCCTAGTGCGAGAAAGTAGAATCTTTTTCTTAAGAATTACGTAAGAAAAAGCTTTCTAAAGTCCATTAGAAGTGGCAGATTTTGAAAAGTAAAGTCTAATTAGAAATGTAGAAATGTAAGAAGCTAGAGGTGATTCTAAAAAGAACCCAGAATGAATGCAAAAACCATCTTAAACAAGGACAATTAGAGCGTTTAAAAGTAATTAGCAGAATAATTTAAATCTCAATTATTTGCCTATAGACAATTTACTAACTAAGGATAAATATTTGTCAGTTAGTTTTCCCCTTTGGTCAAAACTGCAGAGGTTAAAAGTAGTAAGCTGTAGAAGTTACTAGAGAACTACAGTTAACATTCTGTTTTCTTAACCTGCAACATGGGTTTACAGTTAATGTACGTGACTTATCAATTCACTATAGTCTTTAATATGTGACACTTTTTTCTTTTATCTGAATACTTAACACACAATTACAGAGAGTATGCATACTTAAATCTTTCTTTAACTTCTCTCTAGTTGCCAAGTATGACTTTCCAGTTTACTATTTTCATGGAGTAAATATTCAAGCAGGACTTCCCTAAAGTTCTGAATTTATGATTATTCACAGTAAAGATTTTGCCCTTTTATTTTTACTATTAAACATTGTACGGTTGTGACCCCAAACTAACACACTTAACAAAATATTCTAAAGGTACTACTATGTTCCAGGCATAGTGATAGATATAGCAAGTACAGAATAAAAATGAGAAAATTCTTGGCTTTAACGGAGCTTATAGTCTAATGGAGGAGAAAGTCATGCAAAATAAAAAAAAAAATTATAATTATAACTGGGAGTGGTGGCTCACACCTGTAATCTCAGCACTTTGGGAAGCCTGAGACAGACAGATCACTTGAGCCCAGGAGTTTGAGACCAGCCTGGGCAACATGGTGAAACCCCATCTCTACCAAAAATACAGAAAATTAGCTGGGCATGGTGGTGCATGCCAGTAGTCCCAGCTACTCAGGAGGCTGTGGTGAGAGGATCACTTGAGCCCAGGAGTGGCAGGTTGCTGCGAGCCGAGATTGCACCACTGCACCCCAGCCTGGGCTACAGAGTGAGACCCTGTCTCAAAAGAAAAATAAAGATAATTGTTCTGGAAATAAAAACACTGGGTCTTGAAGTTGACAGATGTACAAGGTGCTATGGGAGTATATAGGCAAGAGTGAATAATGATTTCCTAAGAAGTTAACTAAGCCTCATGGAGAAGATGCCATTTGAGTGGGCAGTAAAACATGCACAGAGAGTGAGTACATTACGCACAGAGAGTGAGTACATTACTAACAGAGAGAACAGCACACATAGAGCAAAGCAGTTAGTAAAAAGCATACTTTGCTGGGAAAACGTGAGAAACATAGTTTCTTTGGTAGGAAATATTTAAAAACTATAAAGAGCTTTTGTAATTCAATGAGAAAAGATGAACACTTCAATTGAAAAATTGACAAATATTATAAAATATTTATTAGGCCCCTGCTAGGTTTATACTATAGTAACAATGAAAGCTACAACAACATATTTCCTGCCCTTGTGGAGCTTGCAGTCTAGTGGGAGATGCAGATAAGTAAATAGAGTAATTACCATTTGTGTGTGTGTGTGTGTGTGTGTGTGTGTTTGTGTGTGTGTGTGATGAAGCTGCCATCAGAACACATAGGAGAAGCACCTACTCCATACTTGGGAGGCCAGGAAAAGCTTCCTGAAGGAAGTAGCCTCTAAATTTTAAATGTAAAAAATAGGTAGATGGTAGCCAGACACAGATAGAAGGGAACTGGAGGATGAAAAGGCAAATGAGTAGTAGTCCTCATAGTGAACAATGTACATGAAGGCCTAGAATTGAGACACAGCATGGTATATTTGGGGAAAATTAAGACATTTCAGTGTAACTAAAGCGTAGGGTATAAAGGGAGGAGTCAGATCATGTAAGCATTGCAAACCATGCTGAGAAGTTTTGGATTTTCTTGAGGAAGCCATTGAAATGCTCTAAGCAGGGAATATCATGATTAGATTTGGGCCTTAGCCAATATGACAGACTGCTATGAGAATGAATTGGAGTGTGCCCAATCTGAGGCCAGCAGACCCTTTAAGAAGATTTTTCCATGACCCAGAAAGAAAAGATAAAGATAATGGTGGCTTGCAAAAGGGGGACATCAGTGGGAATGGAGAACAGAGGATGCATTTGAAATATAGTTAGAAGCAAGAATTAGCAGAACTTGGTGATTGATAGGATGTAGCTGGGGTGGTGGCAAAAAGAAGTAGGAATAGCTTTGGAAAGTAAGACAATTAATCATGTTCCGGAAATGTTGAGTTATGGGTGCCTAAAAGATTGAAAATGGAAATTTACAGAAGGCATTTGGTTATATGGGCCGGGAACTCAGGAGAAAGGAATAGTAATAGTGAATAGCACATAAATAAAGAGTAAATAAATAAAATAAACAGTATATAAGTAAATAGTAGCCTATGACATGAGGATATCCAGAGACAGTGAGTACTGTAAGAAAAGACAGAATGCTTAGTTAGGACAGAACCCTGAGATAGAACTCTGTCTTTTAAGGAATGTACAGAGAATGAAAAGTCCTTAAAGATGTGAAGGAATGGTCAGAGAGGTAGGTAAGAGAAAAGCCAGAGGGGCGGTGTACCGTGGAAGCTAAATGTAGATAGTGTTCAAGGAGGAGGAAGTGTTTTAACTGCATCAAAGTTGCTGAGAGGTTGAGTAAGATAGCACTGAAGAATGTGCTTTGGATTTAGTAACAAGGAGGTTGTGGAGAGCAGTTTGAGTGGAATGTTGCGGGAGGCACCTTGGGTGTCTGCCAGTGGGTGAGAAGTGAAGTGATAACAGAAATTAGACAAGAGGACATGCACTCACAATTCACAAAACAAAAAATACAAAGGGTGAGAAAACATAAACATGTTCTATTTCGTTAGAAATAATATTTTAAAAAAAGCCAAATAGAATAATATAGCTTTTTTTTTAGCACATCAAGTTGGCAAAGACAGACAATTAATATATTGTCATTCGCACATGGTTAGTGGAAGTATCATTTGATACAACTTTGGAAAGCAATTTGACATTAATTTTAAAAGTTTTTAAAATATGTATGCCCTTTAATATCACAATTGTGTTGTTTTCTTGGCAGAGAAGAAAATACATTCCCCCCGATTCCTTTTTGTTTTTGTGTTCTCTCTTATCACCCCATAGTAGCTATTCGGAGGTGAGAATACCATGAAGATTTCCAAAGGTGGGAGGGGATTTTTCTTATTCTGAATTGTTGTTATTATTTATTTATTTATTTATTTATTTATTATGGCAGGAATGACCTTTATTGGTTACAACGAGAAGTGGAAGAGGAGGGGATAGGACAGCTCGTGATCCTGGGGGAGAGTCCTTAGACTTGGTTGCTCGCCACCCTGTCTGTTATTTTATTTTAAACAGTGGAGCAAATGGTTTCCTTTGGCAGTGTTGGGATGTCAAGACAGGTTGTCAGGAGTCCCATCTGCTGGAGGACTTGCTACCACAGGCTTAGGAAAGACTGAAGAAAATCTGGAGACTAATAGGCTGAAGAACCTTCAGATACAGAAGGAGAGATGAAGCCTGCTTTTTTTCTCCCACTGAAAACAAAAACCAAAACAAAACCCTTTGGGTGGTAGAGAAATTCACCTTGTCGTAGTGGGAAATTAAAAGATAAGTCTACTGATTTAAAATATAGAGGAAGGATAAAAGTGATGGAGAGAGCCAGGCCACACAAATACTTTTCTTCCTTGATTCCTAAGGGACTTCAAATATATTTCCTAGCAGCAGGAGCAATAAAGGAAAAAGGAAAGGGAAATATCCTTGAAGATTACTTTTTAATTCCAGTTCTCCAGATCTCATATGAGCAAAGTCAGAAAGTGGTGTTGGTAAAGTTAGCCTCACAAAATCAAAATAAAGCAAAAGATAAGCTTCACCAAAACCAGGACTTGTGTCTGTTTTTTTCATTGCTGTATTGTTACCACATAGAAGAGTGCCTGACACATAATAGATGCTCAGTAAATAATATTTGAAATTAAAATGAAAATCAAATGGAAAATTTGAGCCCAATACTGCTTGAAATGTAATATTGGCCCTTAATTACTCTCTATGATTAAGAAGGTCTGGGGACCTAGGGTTACATTTGCTAAAACTGACAGCCTCCACAGCAAGAGGAGTGAAGTGTGGGTTGTTGACAGAACCTGAATTTTTAATTATTATGATTATCATTGTTACTTTAAATTTTCTTAACAACAAAAGCAAAACCTGGAGCCATTTGATAGCAGTTGTTTCCTTGTTCTTTTTTTCTTTTGGATGCAATGGCATAACTGGAAATCAGACTGACTCTGCAAATAGATACGGTTCCCCCCCCCACACCTTTTTTTTTTGCGACAGAGTCTGGCTCTGTCGCTCAGGCTGGAGTGCAGTGGCAGGATCTGGGCTCACTGCAAGCTCCGCCTCCCGGGTTCACGCCATTCTGCTGCCTCAGCCTCCCAAGTAGCTGGGACTACAGGCGCCCGCCAACACGCCCGGCTAATTTTTTTGTATTTTTAGTAGAGACAGGGTTTCACCGTGTTAGCCAGGATGGTCTCGATCTCCTTACCTCGTGATCCGCCCGCCTTGGCCTCCCAAAGTGCAGGGATTACATGCGTGAGCCACCGCGCCCGGTCTAGATACTGTTTTTAAACTGATGTGGTTATCTCATTCTGTGTAAAGAGAAGAGAAGGGAGAACATTATCCAGTCACAAAACTTGTGTTAGCATTAATTGGTGATTATTATAATGTGCACAGCAGTTTTTACTTTTTCTAACATGCAACCATGTGATTTTAAGAAGAGGCAATCACAACTACAGAATAGGAAAAGAGAAAATGCTCCCAAAGAGCTGCATTAAGAATACAATTTCTTAAGTTTTGTGTTCCTATAGCAAATTTGGATATAGGAACCAATGTTCAAGTGTACATAGAGGAATTTGCAGTAATTTTTTATTATCTCTTGGCCCCCACCTTCTTTTCCTGTACTTTAAATAAATTGAATTATGTTCTTTAAGTAAGTTGAAGGATGAATGAAGGAATTTCCCTACTAAAAGTTTTACTGTTATAAAGTCAACAAAATGCAAAAGGGAATTTAATGTAACATTTAGAAATGACGTTATATGACTAACAGCGAAAAAAAACACAACTATGCCGGCTTTTTTGACCCCGATTGCCAGCAATCTGTAGTTTAGAACGCTGACTCCTTGAAATGCTCTATTGTCTTAATTTTCTAGATAGAAGTCTCATGTAGTTTTCCACTTGTGTCTTTGGCTTCCTTCTTTCTCTCTCTCTTGTTTACAGGTTAATCTTATCCTAGCCAGTTTTAGGATATCGCGTCTCAATCTGTGCTCTTTCCTTAGGAGATCTTATCCGTGTCTAACACTTGAAATACCACCTTACTCAGATAACTTTCAAAATTGTATCTCTAGCACAAGTTGTTCCTCCAGCTCCAGGCTTTTAGAATGAACTGCCTGCATGATATATCTTCTTGTCCTGAAGGTACCTCAAACTCACTATGTTCAAAAGTAAAATCATAATTTACCTCTCCAAACAATGGTCTCTACCCATAGCACCACTATCTATTCCTGGCAGGCAAGCCTAAATCATCTCTGACACTTCTTTCCTCTCTTTTCCTTGCCATATTCAATTCATCAGTAACTCTCTCAATTTATCCTAAATATCTCTCACTTTTGTTTCTCTCTGGCTATTCCCCCATTAGTCTAGTACAATCTACTGTCTCTTACCTAGACAACTTCAAAACCTAATAAGTCATCTTCTTGCATCTGCTTTTGCCCCCAGTCCATTTTCCACAGTGCAAGTCATTTCAAAATACACATATGAACATGTAATTCTCCTTGCCACCAATCATGGGGGAAGTTCAAAGTCTTAACAAAGCATTGAATGATCTGCCTTTACTCACACCGTCCAGTCTCATCTCACTCTGAGCTTGCCTCAGCATCTCGTACTCATCTAGCTTTCCTTTAATCCCTGTTCTCTCTAAGCATCTTCCTGCCACAGGGCCTTTGACCATGCTTTCTTCTTGGCTTGGAAAGTACTTATCTCATTTTCCCTAGCTAACTCACACACACCATTCAAATCTTAGCTTATTTTTCTTAAGAAAGGCGTTTATGACTTCCTTGACTTGGTCAGCTCCTCCTATCTTACATGCTCATACTCCATTGTGTTACTCTTTCTTATGTTCCTCACAATTTTTTAACAATACATCTTTAATATACCTGTGTTATTACCTGCCTCCTTCACTAGAGTCTAAGCTACATGAGGACAAGGATTGTGGGTAGAGGTAGCTAGCTGCCCAGTTTCCACAGTTTCGAGTGGCTGTCCAGTCAGGAATTAAATTTCTTGAACCACTGCAGTTTAACACTAAGAAGAATTACATTTCTCAGACAAATGAATTGAATTTCTAGCCAAATGAATATGATTGAAAGTGATGCGCACCACCTCAGATCTCAGCTGTTTAATCTTCCACAATGTCCCTTCACGTGGAAGTGACCTCTTCCATTATCTTTTCCTTTTCCTGCTAGCTAGAATGGAAGTAAGCCTGAGAGTGACTTTGGAAACCATATGTTTGAAAAAGCCTGAGCCTCTGTCAGCTTATGTCCCTGATTGACTATAATATGAAGGACTACTGACATGCCAACCTGTTGACCTACTGGTACTGTTACATAAAGAAATGCACAACTTACATTTGCTTCCTACGGCAGTTTCCCTACCCCAACTATTTCAGGGATGATGTTTGTCTTCTTCACCACTGTATCCCTAGTGTCATCACAGTGCTTTGCACATGGTAGATACTCATGAGCTATTTGTTTAGTGAAATAGAAATTAGTCTTTCAATAAATATTTGTTATATAAGTGATATTATTTTTATATCTATACATTAAAAGTGGTGTATAATTGCTTGAAGAAAACGGAATAGACATACAAATAGTAGACTTTTGACTGAAATGACCAACCAATTTGACTTTTTTAAGTAATTTCTGCTTAGTAACAATAGTGAAACAAAATGGATGCCTAGGTGCATGTGAAAAAATGGTGAATCAACTAGGGTAAAAGAGTGTATGGTCATATCAAACAAATATTGTGAAGTCTTAGTCTAACACTTAGAAAGTATATTATTCAAAATAAAATGTGTTTTGCAGTATGTACAACCATAGTGTAGTCTTTTATGGGATTCGCTGTTGTAAAACTTGAGAAAAAAATTAAATTGTTCTATGGTGAGAATACTTTCAGTTCTCCATTTACAGATTTTGTCTGTGTTGGGTGAGGTGCCATGTTTGCATCCATTTGTGTTGGTTGGATCTATTAGTGTGTTTATCAGGAATGAATGTGTGTATGTGTGTGTGTGTGTGTGTTCTTGAAATCCTTGTTTAGTGGTCCGGGGGTAAGAAGGGGGTGATTCCTTTCCTCCCCACTATAAAGGTCATGACCACCACCTCCATAACAAAAGACAGGTTAATAAGAGAAAACCGCATCTAATTTATTTGGTCATACTTTTACATGACACAGACGCCTTCAGAATAAAGACCCAAAGATGCAGAGAAAACTGTCTATTTCTATGTTTAGGTTCAATGAAGCAAGGGCAGCCATATAAAACTGTGATTACATAAAAAGGGTATGAGCTAATAGAAAAAGACTGAGTGGGGGAAACCTAGCAAGGCATGTCTGTTCAGATTCTTCTTGGCCTCTCTGTTCTAGCATTTCTTCTTCCCGTGTATGAGATAGACCTTTGCAGAATGAGGATCTTAATTTCCTTATGTCCACTTCTTTCTTACACAGAAAAATGGGGGGAAATTAGAGTAATGTTTTTAGGGTTTATGATTGGCTTTGGAGAAAAAGGGTACTGATTTCTACCGAGTGCCTTGAGGAGGAGGGGTTCTAGTTTCTGTGGCTAGCCTAGAAGGGAAACAGGTTCTGGTTTCTATGACCAGTCTTGGGAAAGAGGAATTTTCATTTCTATGGCTTGCCTTAGGGAGGAATGAGGGGCAGGAGACAAGAGGGCAGAAGGTCAAAGAGGAACTTCACTTCTGAGGCTACTTCTGAGGCCTTCACTTTAGGGTACTGTTTTCTGAATCCCAACAGTGGAATGTAAGGGTTACCTAACTCTGTTATTTAGAGAAGAGCTGGTTGTGCAAGAGAAAGCATCAAGAATTTGCACTTCACTCCAGGAATCACAAATTCACCATTGAAGAATCCAGGAAAGCGTTTCTGTGGTGGGAATAAATTAGGTTTTCAATTATTGGCAGCACCTGTTTTGGTGAGAATGTGTATATGGGGGCTTGCACACTTGTGGGCCAGGAGTGTGCAAGTGTGTCTATACAAGTGCGACTGGGGAGGGTGGCAGTCCCAGTCATCCAGGTGTCAGGGTAGAAGGTGGTGTGTCAGTTGGATGGCATGGCTTTTACTTTCTCTTTGTGTCCTCAAAGGCTGTCCCTGGGAGAAGATACACCCCCCACACACACTACCCCATTTTCCCAGTTTTGGGGAGGACCCTGATTTTAGTCAGTGGCCTCTGTCCTGTATGTATACTATGTCCCCTTTTCTGCAGAGCCCCAGTGGCCCAGGTAGCTTTAGGAAGGAGCAGGATGAAGGGAGGGAAGAGGCGGGAGGCAGGTCAGGGCCTGCATGGAATCATGTGATTCTGTTGTCTTCAGGGTGCTTATTCCTGGTTAATGTGTCATTGGGGAGTGATTCAAGCCGCTGTGTGCTGGAAGGACCTGAAGAGTGTGCCACTTACATGGCTGCCATTTTTATTTATAATTCACCTGTTTTGTACTTGCTGTTCTCTGACCCTTCCCTGTACTTTCCCAACTAGATGCTCATTCTGCTGGGTAGAATCTCCTCTTCCTTTTCCCTCTATAAATACCCTATTTTCTCCATGTAAAAGTAATAAGAATATTTTGCTAGTTGCTTACTATGTGCAAGGTCTATTCCTTCTATTTTCTCATTTAATCCTCATGAACATTTTATTCAGTGATTCTAAATTATCTCCATTTGATGTATGAGAAAGCTGAGGCTCTGAGTCTTTAGATAACTTAGCCTCAGTGAGAAAGCTGGCAAGTATCAGAGATAGAGTTTTGCTGAGAAACCTGACAAATTGGTTTCTGATATGTCCTGCTTTGTGAAATGATACTTCCTTCATGAAGCCATTTTTGATGTTCCCACCAAGATGTGATCCCTTCTTGCAACTTCTTGTGCATTCTTTACATGGTTCTGTTATCATATTCTGTACTTTATTATGAATATATGTGTTTCCTTGATGCAGACTATGAACTCTTTGGGGCAAGGACTGTATCTACCCATCTTGTTCTCCCCTTAAATGACTTTAGAAAAGTCACTTAACTTCTGAGTCAGTCCACCTTTATAGTGTGAAAAGGTTGGCCCAATCAGGGGTTGCTAACTCAGATGAGTACAGGGATCAAACATGCAACAAATAATTGAGGTGGCCTATTCGGCTGAGACATCCTGAAGAGCACAGCACTGTTTCAAGGGAGTGGCAGCTACACAGTTCCTACTGACTGACTGTGGTCACGCTGGAATGTTGGGCTGCTGTTGCCAGATCTTTTGATTTTCCAAGAGAAATCAGAAAGCTGGATTTTTAAAAAGTGATATCTCTTGATTTTTAAATGTTAGATCAACTAAAATACAGACTAGTTTTATATGGGCTGGATCTGAGTCAATGACTGGTAGATATTTGTTATGTAGAATGAAAATTCTATGTAAATGGATATTCTGATATTTATCAACTATTTTCTAGAAATCAATGCTATTATCGGTACAATTTCCTATAATATTTAAAGGTTAAAAGAAGGGAAAAGAAATATCAAACCACTAAGGTTTTACTAACATTTTGGAACAACAGACATGTATTTTAAAAACTAGTCTAGGCTGAGTGTGGTGGCTCACTTCTGTAATGCTAGCACTTTGGGAGACCGAGGTGGGCAGATCACCTGAGGTCAGGAGTTCAAGAGCAGCCCAGCCAACATGGGGAAACCCTGTCTCTACTAAAAATACAAAAATTAACCGGGCATGGTGGCACGTGCCTGTAATCTCAGCTACTCAGGAGGCTGAGGCAAGAGAATCGCTTGAACCCAGGAGGTAGAGGTTGCAGTGAGCGAAGATCGCGCCACTGCACTACAGTCTGGGTGACAGAGTGAGACTCCTTCTCCAAACAAACCAATCAAAAAAACCCAAAACAAACGAAACCTAGTCTAAGAGCCTTATTCTCTGATTATCTGTATGTATATTTATAAGCATAGTAGTATATGTAATTTACATATGTATCACTGAATAGGTACATACGTACGTTTATACAGAATTTACAAATTTTATTGCATTTTAAATTTATATGAATCTACTATTGCGTTTATAGAATATGTAAATTTATGTCATAGATTTAAAAAACTTCTAAAGTCTCAGATTCAATTTCAGTTGAAAGAGGTGGAAAACTGGACAATGATCTCATTGCTTTGATACTCCAATTCCCTAAACTAGGCAAACCTTGGAAAATAAATGGCTTAAAATTGTTTTCTGCTTTTGCTAGAATTTGAAATGACTGTTTAATCTGTTTTGGTTATATCCTATATGCTAAGAATACTTTTGAGAAGCTACATGTTGACAAGAATAAAAATGAACTAGATCAGCCCCTTTCAGTACTTGCAAAACAATAGAAACACTTTTCAAGTTTTATTGCAAGAGTTCTGAGTTTCTCAGGTCACCAGAGCTTTATGCTGAATATCACTATTGATAAACATCTAAAATTTGATATAAAGAACTAACTCACTGTGGACATGGCATAGCATGATGTATTGTAGGGATATAAAGACAGGTAACATTTTCAAGGAGCCATAGTTTAGTCAATTTCAAGTAAGAATGAATGTATTTGACACTATTTCATCAGCTTCTCAAGATTACTCAGGAGAATATAGGAATTTCCTTCCTGGATTGGCTTTAAGAATAGGCTAGACATTTATTCGATTAAATGGCATGCTTATTTTCTTTCTAACTTTGTTGATGCTCTGTGTTACAAGTTCTTTGGGGGTAAGAGTAATAAGAGTATTGTCTTAAACAAAAATAACTTCAAATTTCTTTCTTTTGGAGTTTGTTCTAGGTTGCAGGTTGCATTTTTAGTAAAAAGTAAACAGAGATGGTTATAATTTAGCCAGAAGAATGACCAGAGGGAGAGAATTAATACAATCTCCATGACATTCCACAGATTAGACAATGTTGGAACTAGAAGGGACTTCTGCAGTTTCTTGGTAATTATTCTAACCCTCTGAAGGAGTTAGACTAGTTATCTCCAAGACCCTTCACAGCTTACTTGACAAATGGGGCAGCTGGGTCCCAGGTCGAAGTTTATGTTTACTGTGGATCTCCCTCAGGGGAAAGGGAAACAGAGCTGATGATTAAAATGCGTAAATGAATTTGGATAACTTAAAATTGGTGGTAGTTTACATGTCACTTCAAATAAATGAGCAGAGTTCACCTAGTGCTTGAGATCCTAGAGATAAGTTTTCTGACATATCTATTTCTTTATTCTTAAACTAATTCTAACATATCTTAGGTATCTATGTGGAAAGAATCAAACCAATGAAACCAAATGCCCCTAGCTCAGTGCCTGGCTCATTGCTGGTACTCAACATACATGTGTTTGGTGGCCCTGGGCAGTGATGATCACTGTAGATTTTATTTTTCATGTTTTTAGTCTAGGTGTCTAACTACCGGTAGTGGAAGAAACTTTGTGATATTAGGAGAGTAAGTGTTCAACCAGGAGTGGTGTCTCACGCCTGTAATCCCAGCACTTTGGGAGGCCGAGGGGGGTGGATTGCCTGAGGTGAGGAGTTCAAGACCAGTCTGACCAACATAGTGAAACCCCATCTCTACTAAAAATACAAAAAATTAGCTAGGTGTGGTGGCAGGCACCTGTAATTGCAGCTACTTGGGAGGCTGAGGCAGGAGAATCACTTGAACCCTGGGAGGCAGAGGTTGTAGTTAGCCGAGATCACGCCACTGCACTCCAGCCTGGGCAACAAGAGCAAAACTTCATCTCAAAAAGACAAAAAAAAAAAAAGAGAGAGTAAGTGTTCTTTGACTCAAGCTTGTAATTCTTTTTGAGGCAGAAACTAACTGAACAATTATTTTGATTTTTCATCACAAAACTGCTATGAAAGGTTATATTTGACTTAGATATAAGTTTTGCTAGATCTATAAAAAGAAAAATTAATTTTTCCCTGGGATTTTATGTCCTACCAAAATTAGACACATATGTAAAACAAATACATGTAAAATTTCATCAAACTCTAGACTTCCTTCATCTGTTTAAAGGGTAATGATGAATGTCAGGGAAGAGAATGAAATTGTGTATATTGTTCCCATTGTTCAGCATAGCTGGAAATAGGAAACAGGTGGTATTAAGTTTTAATCTTTCTCCTTTCACATCAGAATATTCATACGTATGGTTTTAAAAAAAATTCAGTGGGGGAATGGTATGCACTTTACTATTAATTGTGACAGAATTAATAGTGACTATTTCAGGTGAACTATCTAATAATTATGGACTTTTCTTTTATGCTTTTCCTTTACATATCTATTGTGATAATCTCTTTACCAACACTATTTTTATTATGTTCTCTTGTTTAAAAACCCATAGAGAGGCCGGGTGCAGGGGCTCACACCTGTAATCCTAGCACTTTGGGAGGCCAAGGCGGTCAGATCACTTGAGGCCAGGCATTCAAGACCAGCCTGGGTAACATGGTGAAACCCTGTCTCTACTAAAAATACAAAAATTAGCTGGGCATGGTGCATGCCTGTAATCCCAGCTACTTGGGAGGCTGAAGCAGGAGAATTGCTTGAACCAGGGAGGCGGAGGTTGCAGTGAGCTGAGATCGCCCCACTGCACTCCAGCCTGGGTGGCAGAGCGAGACTCCATCTCACAAAAAAAAAAAAAAAAAAAAAAAAAGCCTATAGAGAATGCTTATAGCTTTAGTGGTTATAATGGGAAGTTCTAGAGAGAGAAGGTACATGTCTGAGTCTCTACCTTTTGCTGGCTGTGAGACTTCTGTAATGTTATTTATTTCATCAGTGGCTCAGTTTCCTTATAAACAAAGTGGGGGAATATATTACAAATTCACTGATATTACAGTTGTGAGGGATAAATGAGCCATTTTTTTTTTTTTAGATGGAGTCTTGCTCTGTTGCCCAGGGTGGAGTGCAGTGGCGCAATCTCAGTTCACTGCAAGCTCTGCTTCCCAGGTTCATGCCATTCTCCTGCCTCAGTCTCCTGAGTAGCTGGGACTACAGGCGCCCACCACCACGCCCGGCTAATTTTGTGTATTTTTAGTGTAGATGGGGTTTCACCGTGTTAGCCAGGATAGTCTCGATCTCCTGACTTTAAGTGATCCGCCTGCTTCAGCCTCCTAAAGTGCTGGGATTACAAGCATGAGCCACCGCGCCTGGCCAAATGAGACAATTTTTAAAGCTCTTAGTCTAGTGCCTGACATGAGGTTACAGTCAAAACTAATTTCCTTTCTGCCCCATACACTACTTAGCATCTCAGTGCCATGCATTTACTACCCCCCAACAGAGATGGCTCTTCACTCTTTAATGCCACAACCTTTCAATTCATCATAATCTTGCTCAAAACTCACCTTTTCCGTGAAATTGGCTCAACCCCATTTGATTTAGGACCCCCCATTATTCTGGAGCCTCTTTTCAGCATTCACACTATCAGTTTGCACAATCCTTTGCACTTGCAGAGATATAGCTTTGTAATAGTTATTGAGTCATTTGCTGCGTGTTTTGCCCCCTACACTAATTAGTTTCAAAGTTCTTCAGGGGCAGTGAGGAATTCATCTCCTACTTTGTTTGTAACACCCTTCCTATATCACCCTTGGCCCCAGTCTTGAGAACATAGTTTCAAATCCTTGATGAATAAATGAATCAATGATATGTAATGAAATTACATTTTGCAGCTATGAGAAACAGAATATCAAATAGATGCAATTATATGCCTGTGACCTAAAACAGCAGGGCCGGGCACGGTGGCTCATGCCTGTAATCCCAGCACTTTGGGAGGCTGAGGCAGGTGGATCACTTGAGGTCAGGAGTTCGAGACCAGCCTGCCCAACATGGAGAAACCCCATCTCTACTAAAAATACAAAAATGAACTGGGTATGGTAGCGAGTGCCTGTAATCCCAGCTACTTGGGAGGCTGAGATGGGAGAAGCGCTTGAACCAGGGGGGTGGAGGTTGCAGTGAGCCAAGATCGTGCCACTGTACTCCAACCTGGGTGACAGAGCAAGATTCCATCTCAAAATGATAATAATAATAATAATAATTAAAATAAAACAGGAGAGTGGGTGTTCTGACAATGAACAAATATTTGTGATTATTTTTATATTTTATAAGATGAGAATGAAAGAGGAAAATGCATCATTGTGTGACTGCAATAGCAACATTAGCATAACAAATATATCACATTACGAAATGTTCTCTTGTGAGTGTCAAAACTATGATACAGCTCTGTAACCTTGGACACGTTAATTAACCTCTCAAGTGTTCAGTTTCTCCATGTGTAATATAATTGAGGAGTTGGATTATATTGCCTGTCTGCTCTCAATTCTGCCATTTTATGGTTTTCAGATTACATACTTCAGCCTAAATTGGCAGTGTGGCAGTGTGTGTATGATGTAAATTCTGAGGATGTGATATCTTAGTAGTCACCAACTGGTGCCTTTTGGGGGGTCTCCCAGTATGTATTAAACATATGTGGCTTGTGTCTCAAGTACATGATGTTACGATGTGTTCCCAGAGAGACCAAAAGATTCTAGGGCTAGGATAAAAAAGATTCAACATTTTCTAGGAGGCTAAGGATGATGAAAGAAAGAGAAACTGAGTAAATAATTTTTAGTTCAGGAGTAGAATGAAACAGGTAAAACAAGGCCAGCATTTGCTTTACCAAGAGGTAGGCATATTTCCTCACTCCGTCACTCCCTCTCTACCCTTCATTTACCTCTCTGCACCCCAGCGATCCTGCCCCCAACCCCCTGCCACCAAAAATGAAAGTTATCATTAACTACAATTCATGACTCGAAGTTATCATTTAAAAAATATTACACTTAAGCATAGAGACTTGGCCATTTCTTTAAAAAGGTATGTAAAAATTGTATTAACACATGAAAGTAAAAAGAAATGTAAATTTATACCAAATAATACAAATCACTTGCAAATCTACTAGTGCCCTAGGTTAATGAGATTAAAGAATCTAATAAAGAAGAAAAGAGAGAGGAATCAAATAGACGCAATAAAAAATGATAAAGGGGATATCACCACCGACCCCACAGAAATACAAACTACCATCAG
>NC_045445.1:41012477-41061565 GCF_002776525.5 Piliocolobus tephrosceles | reverse complement strand
TGATGAACATCGATGCAAAAATCCTCAATAAAATACTGGCAAACCGGGCCGGGCGCGGTGGCTCAAGCCTGTAATCCCAGCACTTTGGGAGGCCGAGACGGGCGGATCACGAGGTCAGGAGATCGAGACCATCCTGGCTAACACGGTGAAACCCCGTCTCTACTAAAAATACAAAAAAACTAGCCGGGCGAGGTGGCGGGCGCCTATAGTCCCAGCTACTGGGGAGGCTGAGGCAGGAGAATGGCGTGGACCCGGGAGGCGGAGCTTGCAGTGAGCTGAGATCCAGCCACTGCACTCCAGCCCGGGCAACAGAGCAAGACTCTGTCTCAAAAAAAAAAAAAAAAAAAAAATACTGGCAAACCGGATTCAGCAGCACATCAAAAAGCTTATCCACCATGATCAAGTGGGCTTCATCCCTGGGATGCAAGGCTGGTTCAACATTCGCAAATCAATAAACGTAATCCAGCATATAAACAGAACCAAAGACAAGAACCACATGATTATCTCAATAGATGCAGAAAAGAATCATAAAAGACTAATGAGAGATTTATTCTACAAACACCAGCCCGGAATAAAAAAAAAAACAGACTATATTGATTCATAAAAACATTTGTTCCTAATGATGGGATGAAAATTACTTATTCAAAAACATCTCTTTGCCATGTCTTATTTTTTTTTTTTAAAAAAGCAAAAGGTCTCTATCATTACTAGATTATACTTTTCATGTAAATGGAAATCATTTAAATGTATAAATGAAAATATGGAGAATATGTGTGGCATAAGAGATCTTCCATAACGAGAACCAGTTTTTGAAAATATGTAGTTTGCCATGTAATAATAAACCAAAATGGCATTTTAGAGCTTGGCACGTTATGTAGCACACTGAACATATGTCTGCAATCAAAAGATTATCTAAAATTCTTACCATTTAGCTATCCCTGGCATAAAATAACTATAGAAACATGCTGTTGTATCCCCAAGGGCCAATGAGTGGAGCTCAAAGGAAATAGAGAGAAGCAACCTGAGAAATTTCTCTAAGATGGTTTACGGTCTCAAGAGAACTACGAGCCTTTTACCAAAAGACTGGTAGAAAAAGAACAAGAGTTTCTCTAGGTCAAGAGAGCATGTAGTGAGAGTAAAAGCAGAAGAATAAGGAATTGAGGTCAGAGAGTGGGATATTGGAGTTAAGGATTTCTGATATAGAGTAGTTTTGAAGAATGGCAAGAAATACAGGTTCACTATGGTAGTGGGTAGGTGGAGTGTGATGAAGGTAAATGTTACAGGAGTTAGAGGCTTAAGGTATTGTAAATGCAGGGTGCTGAGTGGACTGACAATTCATAGGGATCTTTATTGATTGAACAAATAGTGAGGGCCAATTGTGTGGAAAGTATTGTAGAAGATATAACCATAAATGAGGAAAATACAGTTCCTGACTTCATAGAACTTCCATTCTAGCAGAGGAGACAACTAATTTCATCACAATATAACCAATGTTACTTCTCAAAAAACAAAGAAATACATTTAGGCAAAGGACATCTTTCCTCTCCGGTAGCAAATAATAATGTGATTATCTCTAGGAGGCTTGTCTTTGCTCATCATTTTTCTATCATTTTTTCAAGTCAAAAATATTTTTCTGGAAGCTATAGTTATAAATCCCAGTTCATAGATGAAAATAAAATAGACTCGAAGTTAGGTGATTTACTCTATGTCATATAGCTAGTGAGTGGCACAGCTAGGATTCAAAACTGGATCTGTCATAGTTGCAGTCCTGCTATGGCAATGGAAGGTGACTACAGCCTATTTTTCCAGTAGACTGTAACTGAAAACTATGGGAAAACACACACAAAAAATCTACTTGAGGGCTCCAAAAAAGTTAATAAAACGGGAAGATAATAAATGCAAGTCAAAGTTGGAAGAAATAACATGCATGGTAGTTAGTTTTCCTTTTTTTTGTGTGTGTGTTCCTTTGTGCCAAGGTTTGGTCCAAGTCACATAGTGCTGTGGTGATGTTGAAGGTTAAAGCTCGGATAGAAATCTCATCAACTTTCTGGTCAAAGAAATAAGGGCAATGAGCCCCACAAGACTGGAGAGTCTGGGAGGAATTACAAACGGAAGAAAACTGAAGGGGTGCCCTAATTCTGCATAAATCACAGCTGAATCCCTGAGCTACTCATGCATGGGATAGACCATAATGGGCAAAGTAAAGGGTTTGAGAACTGAAGTGAGATCATAAACACCCATATAAGTCTTGGGTTAACCTTAAATAATGCTTTCAATGGACAGATAAAAATAAAAAGAGCTAATTCTTAGAGGAATAAAATAAAATCAAATATTTCAGAAACTTAATGAGGTATGATTTACATACTACAAAATTCACCTGTTTAAAATTCAAAGCTAAATGATTTTTGAGAAATTTACTGAGTTAGCTGTGCAACTATCACTACAGTTTAGTTTTGAACATTTCCTTCACCCCAATAAGATCCCATTTCCTGATTACAGTTAATCTCTATTCTTATCTCTACTCCCAGAAAACTACTAATCTACTTTTTGTCTCTATAGATTTGCTTTTTCTGGACATTTCATATGAATGGAATCATACAATACATAGTATTTTGCATCTAGCTTCTTCCACTTAGCATAATGATTTTTAGGTCCATCCATATTGTAGCATATATCAGTATTTTGTTCTTCTTAATGGCTGAAAAGTATTCCATTATATAGCTATTCCACCCGTAGAAGATTTAAACTGCCACCCATAGAAGGCAAGACAGAATTTATGAGCTGAATCTAACAGGATGATTACCTGATAAAACAAAATGTAAACATTATTCAGAGAAGTACAACAGGATAATTTTATAAACAACATAATAATCAAAATGTCCAAGAATTGCTCTAAACTGGACATACTTAAAGCCAGTAAAAAAGTTACCAATTCTCAAGTGAGAATACATTCAGCAGATGTGAACCTTGAAAAATCCAGATGTTGGAATTATTAGAAACATTAAAAGAAAATGCATTCAAAATGAGTGGATAGATAAATGTTCTCAGCAGAAAAATAGGAACTATAACAATGAACAAAATGGAAAATTTAGGATTGAAAAACACAACATTTGAAATACAAATTTTACCAGTTGAGTTCAATAATAGACTAGAGATGACAGAGGAAAGAACCAGTGACCTAGAAAACAGTAAATAGTGTCCAATCTGAGGAACACTAAGACAAAGAAGATTAAAATATTGAACAAAATGAACACACTTCAGGAACTTCTGAGTCATTATAAAGAAGTATAGCGTTCATTCAGGTCATTAGAGAGAGAAAACTGCAAAAAATAATTTAAGGAATAATCGCAGAAAGCATTTCACATATAGTAAAACATAAATGAACATAATCAAGAAACTTGGTGAACCCAAAACAAAATAACTCAGAAAATACCATGCCCAGACTACTTAAAACCAAGATAAATGTAAAAGTCTTAAAAGCAGTGAAGAAAAAACATCATATGATTTATGTGGAACAATGATTTGAACACCTATGGATTTCCCATCAGAAATCATGAAGGCCGAAAGATGGTGGGACAACATCTTTAAAGTGCTGAAAGCAAATAACTGTCAATCCAGAGTTTTATATCTGGCGAAAATATGTTTTGTAATTGAAGGTGAAATGAAGACATTCTCAGAAAAAGGGAAAATGAGAGAATCTGTTACCTGCAGATGTGTTTTACAAGAAATGCTAAAGGAAGTTCGTCAGGATGAAGGAAAATTATACCAAAGGGAAACTGAAATCCTTACGTTTGAAGAAAGAGCAACATTATACTTACATGAATAAGTATAAAAGCCTATTTTTCTCTGAAATTCTTTAAAATATATATTCATATTGAAATCAAAGGTATAAGATTTGGTGGCGTTTTCAATGTAAGTAAATGTCAAACTTATGAAAAATATAAAATAAATGAGAAAAGAAACCTATGTGGTTGTATGGCTTCTATATTTTACTTGAAGTGGCAAAATTCTGCTTAAGAGTGGCTAGCTCTTAAATAGACTGTAGCCATATTCAGGGTTGGTGAAAAAGTAATTGCATTTTTTTCCATTACTTTTAATGGCAAAAACCGCAATTACTTTTGCACCAACTTTATACATGTATATGCACACACACACGCAGAAATCCTAGAGAAATGATTACAATATAATTCAAAAAGAAATTGCACAAAGGCCAATATGTAAGTTGAAACAGAATAGTAAAATATATTAAATCCAAGGGAAAGCAGGAAATGTCAGGCCTAATCAAATGTCAGACCTAAATCAAATCGTGCTAAAAATTACATTGAATATAAATAATCTCAACACACTAATTCAAAGACAGATTGAAAATTGGATAATAAAAATATGAGCCAATTATATGCTGTCTACAGGAAATGCACTTTAAATTAAAGACATACATATGTCAAAAATTAAATGATGGGAAAAGATACACTATGCAAACACTAATTTTAAAAATGCCATAGTGGCTATATTAATATCAGATAAAGTAAATTTAAAAGCAAGGAATATTTCCAGGGATAAAGAAGGAATCTGTGATTATAAAAGAATCAGTACACAAAGAAGACATAACAATCATATATGTACATGAAGCTAACAACAGATCTTCCAAATACACCTGATAAAAAGTAAAAGAACTGAAAGGAGAAATGGACAAATCTGCAATTGTACATGGTAACTTTAACACACATCTATCAGTAGTTGACAAAAATATTAGGAGCTGAATATGGATATAGAAGACTATCACCAACTTGAATTAATCTTCTTACTAAGTGTACATGGAATATGCCCTAAGATAGACTATTCTGGGCTATAAAACAAACTTTAAAAATGTAAAAGAATTGAAATCATACAAAGTATGTTTGCCAATCATAATGAAATTAAAGTGGAAATCAATAATAGAAGGATATCTGGAAAACCTTCAAATATTTGGAAGACACCACTAAGTAACCTACGAATAAAAAAGGGAGACCCAAGGGAAATTAGAAAATATTTGGATTAAATTAAAACATTTGTGACATGCCGCTAAAGCAACTCTCCAAGGGAAATGTGTAACACTAAATGCATGTGTTAAAAAAGAAAAAGTTCTCAAAATAATGGTCTAAGCATCTTTAAATATTTGTCCTTCTGTGACTGGCTCATTTCACTTAAAATAATGTCCTCAAGGTTCATTCACGTTGTTGCATGTTGCAGTTTTTTCCTTTTTTTAAAGGCTGGATAATATCTCATTGAATGTATATACCATATATTCTTTATATTTTATTTTTATTTTATTTTTTAGAGAAAGTCTCACTCTATTGCCCAAATTGGAGTGCAGTGGTACAATCTTGGCTCACTGCAACTTCCGCCTCCCGGGTTCAAGTGATTCTCCTGTCTCAGCCCCCCCAAGTAACTGGGACTACAGGTGCGTGCCACCATGCCTGGCTAATTTTTTTGTATTTTTACTAGAGATGAGGTTTCACCATTTTGGCCAGGCTGGTCTCGAACTCCTGACCTCAGGTGATCCACCCGCCTCGGCATCCCAAAGTGCTGGGATTACAGGCATGAGCCACCATGCCTGGCCTATATCACATATTCTTTATTCATTCATTTATTGATGACATTCAAGTTGTTTCCACAACGTGGCTATCATGAGTAGTGCTGCAATAAAAAGATTGCTAATATCTCTTAAAGATCCTTAAAGATGTCAGTTATCTGGGATGAATACCAAGAAGTGGTATTGCTGTATCATGTATTAGTTCTACTTTTAATTTTTTGAGGATACAGTATACTGTTTTCTATGGCAGGTGCAGCATTCTGCATTTCCACCAACAGAGTACCAAGGTTCCAATTTTCTCACATTCTCACCAACATTTGTTGTCTTTTATTTTGGTAATAGCCCTTCTAACAGGTGTGAGGTGATAGCTCATTGTGGTGTTGATTTGCATTTCCCAGATGATGTTGAACATCTTTTCATATACTTGTTAGCCATTTGTAATCTTCTTTGGAGAAATATCTATTCAAGTCTTTAGACCATTTTTTAATGGTACTACTAGGGTTTTTTTGCTGCTGAGTTTATTTTTAAAATAATTCCATATTAACATTTTGATAGTTTACAACTGCACTACTATAAACATCAATCTAATTAATATTCTTGTAGCTACATCTCTGTACACATATGTGAAAATTTCTGTATGATAAATTGCCAGGGGAGGGTCAATGAGTAAAAGCATTTTGAAACTTTGGATATATAATTGGCAATTTGGTAAATTCCTCTTGCAAACATTTTGTTTCCTTGGCTCTTGGATACTATTATTCTTTTGGTTTTCCTTTTACATCATTGACTATCCCATTTCCCATTCTAGGTTCTATTCCTCTTCCCAACCTCCAAATGTTGGAAAGCCCAATAGCTCAGTCCTTGGAGCTCTGCTTTATCTGTAATGGGTTTCTATATAATCTCAGCTGGTACCATGACTGTGAAATTTATATCTTTAGCCCAGGCCTTTCCCTGAATCCCAGGCTATCCACTTGGATATCTAAAGAGCATTTTAAACTTAACATGTCTGCAACCATTATTTTTATTCCTAACCCCTCCTCAATCAGCTCTTCCCTTATTATTATTCAGTCGCTTAAGCCAAACACAGAAATATCTTTGATTTTCTCTCTCTTCCACAATCCACTTTGAATCCATCAACAAATCCATTCTAGTCTACATTCAAAATATAACTCAAATCTGAAAACTTCTCACCATCTCTGCTTTAACCACTCCAGCCCAAGACACCATCATATCTCAACTGAACTACTGCAACTGGATCCTAAGTGCTCTCACCCTCACCCCACTAAAATCTATTCTACATACCATAGGATGAACAATCTTTTGAAAATGCAAGTAAGACTATGCCAATGACCTAGTCAAAATCTTCCAATTGGCCAGGCATGGTAGCTCATGCCTATAATCCCAACACTTTGGGAGGCCAAGGCTGGAGGACTGCTTGGGCCCAGGGGTTTGAAACCAGCTCGGACAACATAGCAAGACCTCATCTCAAAAACAAACAAACAAACGAAAAAAATCCTTCAGTGGCTTCCAAGTACACTTATGAAATCCATAGTTCTCTGTTCTGTACACACTGGCCTCCTTGCCATTTTGTTTGTTTGTCTGTTTTTTCTCCAGTTGCTTACAAAAGCACTCCTTGCTATTTCTTGATTGCCCCCAAGGATCTTTTCTCTTGCAGTTGCCTTGTTTTTTTATTTCATTACATTTTCTGCTCAACTGTTACCTCAAGACCTCTTAGACCATTCTATATAAGATAGCACCTTCTGCCACTCTTTGCCTCCTTATCCTGCTTAATCTATTTGTCATAGCATTTATCAGTAACAAATACAATATATATTTATTTGTTAATTTATTTTTGCCTCCTAAGAATGTAAGCTCTACAGGTGGCAAGGCCATGTTTCTATTTTCTTCATTGTTATGTATAACAAGTCCTCAATGAATAAATAAATTAATGAGGCTGATTGCTGTGATCTGAATGTTGGTGTCCCCTTAACCCAATTTGTATGTTGAGACCTTATCCCTAATGTGGTGGTATTAACAGGTGGAGCCTTTAGGAGGTGATTAGGTTGTGAAGGTTGAGACTTGAATTAGTGTCCTTATAAAAGAGACTTCAGGGAGCTTGTTTGCCTCTTCCACCATGTGAGGATGGAGTGAGAAGGTGCCATCTATGAGGCACAAGTCCTCACCAAACACCAAACCTGGTGCTGCCTTGACCTTGGACTTCCCAGCCCCCAGAACTGTAAGAAATAAATTTCTATTGTCAATAAATTACCCAGTGGCCAGGTATGGTGGCTCATGCCTGTAATCTCAGTACTTCGGGTGACCAAAGTTGGAGGATCACTTGAGCCAGGAGTTTAAGACCAGCTTGGATAACACAGTATGACCTCATCTCTACAAAAAATAAAAAATTAGCCAGGCATGGTGGTGCATGGCTGTAGTTCCAGCTACTTGGGAAGCTTAGATGGGAGGATTGCTCGAGCCAAGGAAGTCAAGGCTACAGTGAGCCATAATCACACCACTGCACTCTGGCCTGGGTGACAGAGTGAGTCTCTGTCTCAAAAAAAAAAAAAAGAAAAAAAAGAAGAGGATCTATGTGGAGATTTTTTTCTTTCTTAGTGGTACATAAAACAATGTGCGTCCTACAATTGATGGCATCAAAGATTTGATGAAGCACGCTACTTGAGCTGCCTGTCATTTGTCTACCATTTTATTTTATTTTATTTTATTTTTTCTGAGATTGAGTCTCCCCCTATCACCTAGGCTGGAGTGCAGTGGTGTGATCTGGGCTCGCTGCAACTTCTGCCTCCTGGGTTCATGCGATTCTCGTGCCTGCCCCCTGAGTAGCTGGGATTACAGGTGCCTACCACCATGCCCGGCTAATTTTTGTATTTTTAGTAGAGACAGGGTTTCGCCATGTTGACCAGGCTGGTTTTGAACTCCTGACCTCAGGTGATCCGCCCACCTTAGCCTCCCGAAGTGCTGGGATTACAGGCATGAGCCAGTACACCTGGCCTGTGTACCATTTTAGGTCCAGAATAAGTAGAGGACCTGGTGCTTGCCTTTGAAAAACTAACAAAGTGATAAGTCAGAATTGCATAAATCTTTTTAATTTTGGGCTAAATCCAGTAGGAATCATTTCACGAAAGTATCAGATTAGTAGTTTTCTGGTTGTGTATGATGGGCCTGGCTCAGGGGTTCCCAGGCTATGAGTGAGAAAGGAAAGATAGGGGATATTGAGCTTAGCCAGGAAGGCTTTTTGGCCTATACTGCAACTCCAGTGGAGCAGCTCTTCCCTTACCTATATTACATTATAGGTTTCCTTGATCTTCCCATTATTTCACTTGAATAAAAAATGCTATTGATTAAAATAAACATAATTATTTGAAAACTACTGTTTTAAATGTTGAGAGAAGGGCCAAAGAGTATGTGCTAGAATTGTAGAAGAAGCCTTTCACTCAATATGTAGAATGAAATTAGATAATACTTTTATATTTATATAGTACTTTACATGCTTCCAAATGCATTTGCATATATTATCCCTCTGAAGCTTTATGACATCACCGAGTTAGGCAAGTCAGCTAGCACTACACTCATTTTACAAATAGGAAATATATTATCTGTGAGTTGTTCAAGATTGCATTACTAGTTACTATAATCTATGGAAGAGCCAGAATTCAAGAATCAGAAATCAAAGTATTCTGATTCCAGTAGGAGAGCATTAACAAAATATGGACTCTTTCACAGGTAAGAAAACTTAATTTCTCTCAAAGACTTTGATTCTCTTAAAGCATATTAATTTAAGGTTTTCCTTTCAATCATATTTATCTATAGCTCAAATCTAATCCTCATATTACATTGTTCCTAAAGCTTTCTAGCTCAGAGTTTTCTCTCCTCTGATGCCCTGAGAAACAGCATAATGTGGTCACATTGTAATGTGATATAGCTGATATTTTTTCAAAAAATTGTGATGAGTAGATGCTTCTACCAGATTGCAAAAAAACTTATTTTAATGGTCTTTTATTACAGAATCATAAGGTAATGGATGAGGAGACGGGATTTAACAGACTGAATCTGGCAGCTTAACAATAATCAGTGTGCCAGACACAATTACTCTGTGCCAGACACATTACCCAAATCATTTCATTTGATTTCTAACAACAACTCTATTTCATGAGATGATTGATAGCTCCTGAGCTGACTCCCTTCAGCAGTATCACCCACTCCCTCCCTGAGGACATTCCATAGGAGATCAACCTTGAACAAAAAAAATCTTTTTTTTTTTTCATCAAAAGTATTCAATTTTAAGAGACAGTTGTATGCTTTAATATTACACTTCAGCTTTTACTACCATTTAAACTTTAACATTAGGCATGTACAGCTAAGATCTGGAGAGCCTTTATCTGACAAGTAAGTGAGGTACTTCAAGACACTATAAATTTAACTGTATAGTGCAGCTTTTGATGGAATAAAATGAAGATTACCCCAAAAGGCGAATTCTCAGGGATGGAAAGATACTTCAGACTTGCAGTCCAGTTTTATTGACACAATAATCGACTCAGAACAAATGTGAGAACTCTGGGGCTTTCTCAGGCCTTACAGGAATCCTCTCCCCTAGGCAACATGAGGTTAGACTGATTTCATATAGTTAGAATCTGCCCAGTATTTTGCTTCTGCATTCACCAGCCCCCATAGCTAAGACTATTTTGCCTTGCCTCAAATTCTGAGACCAATTCTGCTTTTATACAAGAGAAATAGAAGGAAAATAATGACATCTGTTAAGTACTTTCTCTGTGTCAGCCACATGATCCAAATCATTTCATTTGCTTCCTCACAACAGCCCTGATTATTGCCAATACACAGCACTTAACGACAGTAAATTCTATACACAATTTTTGACTGATTGAACAAACATGCGAAGTAGTTCTTCATACATATTCCCATTTTATAATTGAAGAAATAGATGCTCAGATGGGTTAAATATGTTGCCCAACATTATAGAGGTGATTAATTTCTTCATCTCTGTCTCCTTGTCTCCTTCCCTTCCTTTTTTTACCTTTTGCAAGTTTTAGAAAATTCTCAGAAGTTATACATAATTGGCATTGAGAACCTAAACATTACAAAAGTAGAAAATGTTAAAAATGAAAGTCTGTTTGTCTTTGTCATCCTCTATCCACTTTCCAGAGATAAAAACTATAAGTAATTTGGTGTGTTCACGTCCTTTTCATTGTATCAAGCAAATCTTATCACTGTTGCTGTGGCTCTGGGTTGAAGCTCATAACTCCTGGATTTACTTAACTCGACTTTGTCTTGATCTTTTGTTCCAGGCTCCCATTCTGTACCCCCAATTGCGCAACTATTTTTATTATTGTATCCTCATGCTTTTGTTTCTGCTACTGTCAGCAAGAGTATGTTGGTGTTGTTTATAATAAGGGTATTACTCTAGCTGCGTTAAAAAAAAAAAAAAAAAAAAACCTTTTCTATTTAATTTGCTAGTGTACACTTGGCAGATGTGACAGACAGTGGAAATGTACTGTGCACCAACTGCTTTATGACTGTGGTAGCAGTTGAAAAGGTAAGCATGGCGGCAGTATGCACTAAAATTGATAAATGGATTGTAAAGAAATGCAGTACACAATCAGAGAACTGATAACTACTTGTTTCTGCACTCTGATTTGATGAGCTTCTATGATAGCGCCTCAGTCTTTCCGGAGGCAATCTGTGTTTTTGCAGAAACAGGTAAGCTATCTTAATAGATCTTTAGTTTATCATCAAATTTCTCCTTTCATTGTGTCTTGCAGTAATTTATCTTTTACAAGGGATCTGTACTGATTCCATTTCCAGCAAATTTCTCCCCAACATGTTCCTTATTCAGCCATTTAACTATCTCTTCAGTAAGTCAGTTCTAAGGACCAGCCATCACTGTTCTGTGACCACATTATTTTCTTCCTCATCTTCTTGTATTACCTACAGAACTCTCTCCTTTTTTCTCTCCACCCCTACCAAATAATCTTCAGTATTTTTAGCTTTCCTGATGAGTTTTTCATTTAGTTCTTTTAACTCTCTTGCCTACTCATCATGAGACCCATGATATCTCTTTGTTAACTCAAATAATGTCTTATTTATTTGATACTTTGTTAAGTCTGCAGAGCTCATTCTCTCTTTTATTTATTTATTTTTTTGAGACAGGACAGGATCTCACTCTCTTGCCCAGACTGGAGTGCAGTGTTGTGATCACAGCTCACTGCAGCCTTGATTTTCTGGGCTCAGGCCATCCTCCCACCTCAGCCTTCTGAGCAGCTGGGACCACAGGCACACCACTGTGCCCAGCTAATGTTTTTAATTTTGTGAGAAATCAGGGGTTGGCCGGGCGCAGTGACTCACGCCTATAATCCCAGCACTTTGGGAGGCTGAGACTGGCAGATCACCCGAGGTCAGGAGTTCGAGACCAGCCTGACCAATATGATGAAACTCCGCCTCTACTAAAAATACAAAAATTAGCTGGGTGTGGTCACAGGCGCCTGTGATCCCAGCTACTCAGGAGACTGAGACAGGATAATCACTTGAACCTAGGAGGTGGAGGTTGCATTGAGCCAAGATCTCACCATTGCACTCCAGCCTGTGCAACAAGAGCGAAAATCTGTCTCAAAAAAAAAAAAAAAAAAAAAAAAAGGAAGGGGATGGGAAGGGAGGGGAGGGAAGAGGGCTTGCTATGTTTCCCAGGCTGGTCTAACAGGAGGGGAGGGGGGTGGGGGGGAAGGGAGGGGGTGGGGAGGAGAGGAGGAGAGGGAAGGGAAAGAAGGCTTGCTGTGTTGCCCAGGCTGGTCTTTAACTCCTGAGCTCAAGCAATCCTCCCACCTCAGCCTTCCAAAGTCCTGGGATTACAGGTGTGAGCCACCACGTCCAGCCCTGCAAAGCTCATTCTCACCAAGAAAGAAAGGTCCTATCATTCTGTTCCTTTGATTTTACTCCTAGGCCATGAAACATTTCTGAGTAAAGTGACAAAACCAAGTTCACAATACACTTTGGCTATTGAACTTCAGCTGGATTTTGCACTTCGCTTAGTAGTTCTTTCAGCCTTTCTTAAGCTATTCTGATAATTTCCTATGGTAGATGCCTAAGCTTTATACAGTCTAGTATCTCAGCTCTAAACATGGTTACTTAATTCCATGGATAAAACTGAAGTCATGAAATGTGGGCTCTGACCCTCCCTGGTTTCCCTCTAAGTGGATTTTTATTGCCAAACTTTCCTCCACACCAGTATCGAAGCGTCTAACATCCTATTTTGGTTCAGGAAGAAATACCTCTCGCACCTTGCTGCATCAATGATCTCCTCTCTGCAATGTCAATCTCTTTTCTGTTCCCTCAGAATTCTCCACAATATTGCTTGAAATTGTATATCTCCTAAAATTGCCATTTCATTTTCCCCCCACACCCTTTACTGCCAATATTTTAGGCTATTTTTAAGGTTTCCATTCCTTAATGCTTGTTTGTATTCTTTAACATCTGGCTTCTAATCTCACAACTGTACTAAAATTATTTCTTTAAAGTTCCAATGTTCTGATAATAGTTTTATACTGTGACTTTTCCAGTTGTCATCCTCTTAGTCCTCTCTAAGGCATAGACTCTGTTGTCTCTTTATATTGAGGAACATCTCTATTGTGGACCTCCTTCTACCTTTAGGTGCCCTACCACATTAAAGTCTGCTATATATTGTAAGCTTTTGTATGGAGAATTGAAGGTGTTTATTTACACAAAGATCTGTACTTGAATGTTTATGGGGATTTATTCAAAATAGTCAAAACCCAAAATCAACCGAATTGTCCTTCAATGGGTGAATGGATAAACAAATTGTGGTACATCTAGAAAATGGAAAATTACTTGAGAATAAACATGAACAAACTACTGATAACAAACAAAAACCATGAATGATTCTCAAAAGCATATGGTAAGTGAAAGAAGCCAGACACCAATTGCATACCTGACCATTCAATTTATATGATATTCATGAAAGGCAAAACTACAGTTACAGGAAGCAGATTAGTGGTTGCCAGGATCTGAGGTTGTGAGAGGGTATTGACCACCAAGGGACAAAAGGGAATGTCCTAGAGTAATGAATATTTTCTATGTAATGATCATGGTGGTAGTGGTTACATGACTGGATACATTCTTCATTGATATTTCAGAATTTTACTGAATATAGATTATATCTTGCTAAACTCACAAAAAGTTAAATAAATCAGAACTAGTGCAACTATATTAATATCCTCATATACTTCCAATAGAAAAAAAATTTATGGTTATTCAAAATATTCCATTATAGTTCCAAATGCATTATAAATTTATTTTTAAATCTACCACTGAATTCAGTGACGTTAGTTAAATAGAACATACTTTTTGAATAAAAACTGACTCAGATTAAGAAAACAAAAGTAGGCCGGGCGCGGTGGCTCAAGCCTGTAATCCCAGCACTTTGGGAGGCCGAGGCGGGCGGATCACAAGGTCAGGAGATCGAGACCATCCTGGCTAACATGGTGAAACCCCGTCTCTACTAAAAAATACAAAAAACTAGCCGGGCGAGGTGGCGAGCGCCTGTAGTCCCAGCTACTCGGGAGGCTGAGGCAGGAGAATGGCGTGAACCCAGGAGGCGGAGCTTGCAGTGAGCTGAGATCTGGCCACTGCACTCCAGCTTGGGCAACAGAGCGAGACTCCGTCTCAAAAAAAAAAAAAAAAACAAAAAAAAACAAAAGTAATAAAAAATAAATAGAACATAGTTGCCCAGGCTTGAGTGCGGTGGTGGCATCTTGGCTCACTGCAACCTCTGCCTCCCGGGTTCAAGCAATTCTCCTGCCTCAGCCTCCTCAGTAGCTGGGATTACAGGCACCCATCACCACACCAGGCTAATTTTTGTATTTTTAGTAGAGACAGGGTTTCACCATGTTGGCCAGGCTGGTCTTGAACTTGTGAGCCCAAGTGATCTGCCCACCTTGGCCTCCCAAAGTTCTGGGATTACAGGTGTGAGCCACCATGCTGAGCTGGCCTAAAGACTGTGTTTATAACTATCATAGATTGATTTAACTATTTCATTCTTGAGGACTACTAGATCATTTCACCAAGTAGGCAGACAATTCAGATTGTCTGAATGACAGACTACAGTATCTGGAGGTGAGGAGTGATGGCTTCTTGTGAGATATGACCCTTTTCTTGAGGGAACACTCTTTGAGATGACAGCGAGGCACAAATGATTTTATACGGGCATGGTCTTGTGCCTGTAATCCTAGCAGTTTAGAAGGCTGAGGAGGGCAGATACCTTGAACCCAAGAATTTGAGACCAGCCTGGACAACATGGTAAAACTTCATCTCTATTTTAAAAAATAAAAATAAATGTATTAGTTCATTCTCACACTGCTGTAAAGATACTACCTGAGAGTAGGTGTCTTATAAGGAAAGAGGTTTAATTGACTTATAGGTTCACATGGCTGAAGAGGCCTCAGAAAATCATGACGGAAGGGGAAGCAGGTACGTCTTCCATGGCAGCAAGCGTCAGAGAGCATGTGAGAGCGCAGGAAAAACTACCATTTATAAAACCGTCAGATCTCATGAGAGAATTCACTCACTATCATGAGAACAACATGAGGGAACCGCTCCCATAATACAATCACTTCCCTCCCTTGGCGCATGGGGGTTACAACTGGAGATGAGATTTGGTTGGGGACACAGAGCCAAATAGATAAATAAATAATATGGACATGGTCAAGGTTTTCCAGCAACTCTCTTGGTATTCCTAGTGGAAATTTTCACATGTTGAGACATTAATATCCTACAGAATGATGTTTAATGTTGAGTAGTAGTCCGTTTTTAATAAAAAGATTTCTGTGGTAAAATAAGGTTGGAAAATATTGTATTAAACAATATAAACAATTTAAAATAGATTATCACAGTACATTTCAGAATGCTTTGATACACAAATATGCATTGGAAATCTCCAAGCAAGTGACAGAGCAGGCAGGGCTTCCCAAACTTAGCTGATTCTATGACATACTTGTATTGCACACCTATTAACATCTCTCAGAGCTATCTGGAAGACACTTTAGGAAATGCTATTCTAATATTTACAGACCCATGAATGCAGTATATACCCAATTTTCAGGTCTTAAGTTTTGCTACTTTTTTGCCTTGCTCTGAAAACTTTTATATGGAATGTGTAGGGAATAAGGACCAGTATGTTGCTCGGAAAGTTAATTGGGCAGAGGCATAAATCATGTGGGTAAAAGCAAGCAGAGGCTTGTTAGGCAGATTCTGTACCTTCTCATCAACAAAATATTTATAAGCCTTCCCTAAGTGACAGTTACTAGTTAAATTTCCAAAGATGGCAATCCTGAGCTTTTGCTTTTTCATTGTATTCTAATGCTAGGTGTTCCTTCTTAGGCCTATTTCTCTAGTATCTGACATCATGTCCTTTAAGATTCATTTATTCAACCAGGCCTTATTTAGTATCTATTATGTATATTTCACTGAGGTAGGTGTTAAAAAGTATGAAAAAAAGATGTAATGAACATGGTTCCTTTTCTTGAGGTGCAAATAATCTCACATGTGAGACAAAACTTACTGCTCATTTGGCCTTCTTTTTCACTGTTGTACAATATAGTCGTTCGAGGCATGTCAGGCTCATTGTTCTTCTCTTCCCAACTCAAATACATTTTATGCCAATTTTGTTCTCAGCCCTTTGGTTTATGCCATTCTCTTGCTCTGGAATGACCCCTTACTCCTTTCTCCTATCAATATCTGGCCTTCCTTCAAGATCGAGCTGAGGTTGCCATCCTTTCTTCTTTTTCTTTTTTTGGAGATGGGTTCACACTCCGTCACCCAGGCTGGAATGCAGTGACAGAATCATACCTTACTGCAGCCTGGAACTCCAGTTCCTTTAAGGTAGGGAGTGCTTTATATGGGTATTCCTTACAGTACCTAGCACAATTCTGGGCACAGAATAGGTTGATAATAAATATCTTTTCTCTTATTATTATTTGAGACAGAGTCTTGCTCTGTCTCTCAGGCTGGAGTGCAGTGGCATGATCACAGCTCACTGCAGCCTTGACCTCCCAGGCTCAAGCAATCCTCCCACCTGTCAGCCTCCAGAGTAGCTGAGACGACAGGTACATGCCACCATACCCGGCTAACTTTTTTTTTTTCTTTCTTTCTTTTGAGACAGAGTCTCCCTCTGTCGCCCAGGCTGGAGTGCAGTGGCACCATCTCGGTTCGCTGCAACCTCAGCCTCCTGGGTTCAAGTGATTTTCCCTCCTCAGCCTCCCGAGTAGATGGGATTACAGGTGTAAACTACCACACCTGGCTAGTTTTTATATTTTTAGTAGAGACAGGGTTTGCCATGTTGGCCAGGCTGGCAGCTAACTTTCTAAAACAATCTTGTAGAGACAAGGTCTCGCTAGGCTATGCAGGCTGCTGTATTTTCATGGTATCTTGTAGGTGGGGTTGCCTATGGACTGGGAGAGGGAATAATATTTCAAGTAAAATAGGTGGTTAAAAATTGTTAAGCTGTAGGGTTATGACCTTAATATTTTAATGCTTTAGTTTTTGACTAATTATATTTCTGGCCAAAATGACATGTTTGAAAGAGTATTGTAGCATAATTCAAATGTCTACAATTAGAACTTTGGAAAGGATGTATCCACCATTTTTTTCACATTCAAAATATTTCCATAGCACACTCTAAGAAATTAATGTATGTCCTCAAACTGATACCTGCTGAAACATTATTTCCTGTTATCCCAAAGAGTCACATTTTTTCCCAGAAGTATCACAACAATTAAAACTAAAATTTGGAGTGATCAGGATTAAATAGACTTGACTTTGTCTCCTTTCTGTTTACTATTCTAGTTTTCCACTTGAAATCAGCCCACCTTGGGATGTATAGAATGGTATACAAGCCTTTTATATGATGGCATACACACGCCTGTAATCCCAACACTTTGGGAGGCTGAGGCAAGAGAATGGCTTGAGCCCAGGAGTTCAAGGCTGCAATAAACTATGAGATCTAGCCACTGCACTCCAGCCTGGGTGACAGAGCGATACTCTGCTCAAAATGAATTTTTAAAAGGTATATATATTAAATGAAGTAAAATGAAAAAATAATGTATGTTCAAAATGGAGTTCATGAAAGCCAATGTAAAACATTTAATAAAGTAAAATTTTCATCTTTTAATAAAATAAAATTTTCCATTTTAATATAATGAGCTGCATTTTCTACTTTGGCAGAAGGATGTAGGACACATTACTTTCACTATCAACTGTTTTTGTAAACAACATTGTTTAGTTCAATTAGTGTGACTCATTCCAACCGGTCATTAAATCAATATTACAGGCTAACTGAACTGATTAGTCAAAAATATTTTCACAGCGGAAAGTCATAACATCTCAATTCCATTAGCGTAAAACCTTGATTGACCTGAATCTAACTAACTTGAATTCTCAATTAACAGGATTTTTTTCTGCACTTGAATTTTAAAAGAACAAGGCAAATGAAAGGACAACTTCATAGCAAGTATGTTATAGATAGTATAGTTATAAATCATAGGCTATCCCAATGAGTAGGCCTATTTGTTGTGTTTTGAAGAACACTGTGAAGGACTCTAGCCTCCAAGATAGCATTCAGTTTCAGATGACTGAAAGTTTACCTTTGCTCATTAGCCTTTGATTTAAAGAATGGCAAAATACAGCTGTCCTTGAAGAGAGAATTGCAGTACACACACACACACACACACACACACACACACACACACACAGTTAGATGGAGTCTTGCTCTGTCACCCAGGCAGGAGTGCAGTGGTGCCATCTTGGCTCACTGCAACATCTGCCTCCTGGGTTCAAGCGATTCTTCTGCCTCAGCTTCCCAAATAGCTGGGATTACAGGCATGCGCCACCATGCCCGGTGGGTTTTTGTGTTTTTAGTAAAGATGGGGATTCCTCCATGATGGCCAGGCTGGTCTCGAACTCCTGACCTCAAGTGATCTGCCCGCCTCAGCTTCCCAAAGTGCTGGGATTACAGGCTTGAGCCACCATGCCCAGCAGAGAATTGCATAATCTAAAATGAGTTACACCTTATCAATCAAAAGTATATTTGATATTTTCCAACATGAAAGTTCACTGTGAGGCCCATAAAAGGTCAATTTTGATGGGGCAAGGGTGGATTGAAAATTGAGGACAAGATAGTTTCCAAACAAGGCAGACGTCTTATGGCTACCACATGAGAAACCTTGGTTATCTGCTAAGGCAGCATGGGAGGAAGTATCTTTGGGGATAAGGCAATGAAGGGAAGGCTGGAAGATACTAAAGTGAACCTGATTTAGTATGGCTTTATTTATTTATTTTTGAGACAGGGTCTTGCTCTGTTGCCCAGGCTTGAATGCAGTGCCAAGATCATAGTTCACTGCAGCCTGGACACCCCAGGCTTAAGCAATCCTCCCACCTCAGCCTCCTAAGTAGCTGGTACTACAAACAGGTGCCACCAAGCACAGCTAATTTTTGTATTTTTTATAGAGATGGGTTCTCACTATATTGCCCAGGCTGGTCTCAAACTCAAGCAGTCTTCCCGCGTTGGCCTTCCAAAGTGATGGGATTACAGGTGTGAGCCACCACACACGGCCCACTACAGCATTTTAAAAGAGTCCTACTACAGTGCTTTCTGTAATTTCTTAAGGATTTTATTTTGCTAAATGTAAAAGACTGAATTTCACTACCATAATTTCTGGTTATGGGCATCTTGGAATTAAATTTTGAATAGGCATTTTCTTTTCCTGGTGACCTCTTGTGCATAGTAACTCTAAGGAGCTGTCCCTGCCAAAGAAACATGTGCCCTTGGAGATAACAGCTACGGAGCCAACCTGTACCTTAGCCTTTGATTGTGACGGTTTCTTTAGATGTCAGCCCCCGCTTCAAAGAAAATAAAATACATAAAAAATAACATCAGTCATAAAATCAGAGAGGCCTTCAATTCCAGCCAGTTTCAGTTAACTTAGAAACAATTTCTACATCTACAGAATTATTACATTAGCTTTTGATTTTCATTGCAACAATTCATTATTTGGCAGTACCATCTGGAGCCTTCGTGGGGGGGGGGGGGGGGACATGTCATTAGGTAAGACTTTGTCAGTTTGGCGATGTTAACTATATAATTGGAATACACTAGGACCTTAGAGTGAAGATAAAACTTTTCATGGAATCTAAAATTAATTCTTTTTCTTGTTTTATGTATGTATGTATGTCTGCATGTATGTATTTATTTATTTATTAAGATAGTGTCTCACTGTGTCACCCAGACTGGAATGCTCACTGCAGCCTCAACCTCCTGGGCTCAAGTGATCCTCCCACCTCAATCTCCTGAGTAGCTGAGACTGTAGATGCATGCTGCCATGCCTGACTAATTTTTTTATTTTTTATTGTTTATAGAGATCGGGGTCTGTATTGTCAAGGTTGGTCTCAAACTCCTGGACTCAAGAAATCCTCTCTCCTCGGCCTCCCAAAGTGCTGGGATTATAGGTGTGAGCCACTGTGCCTAGCCCCTTATTTTTTTGAAATGAGGTCTGAGTTCCAAATGAAAAAGGTAGATATATGTATAGAATAAACTTCACTTATAATCAGAAAAAAGTATTCAAAGGGAAGATGAGGTATACAGGACCAGTTTTGAATAACTTTGTGAATTAACCAGTTACTGCACATTCGTGATATGCCAGCAGCAACTATGCTAAATTCATGATTTGTATTTGACCTTTTTGTTCTCTTCTCCATTGTTAGAGATATATAGTAGCATATGGCCTTAGGTTTTAAGCTACTTTAGAGTTTATTCTGATGGTTTTTTTTTTTTTTTTTTTTTTTTTTTTTTTTTTTTTGTGAAACACAGTCTGGCTCTGTCACCGAGGCTGGAGTGCAGTGGCGCGATCTCAGCTCACAAGTAGCTGGGACTACAGGCATGCGCCACCAGGCCCGGCTAATTTTTGTATTTTTAGTGGAGACAGGGTTTCGCCATGTTGTCCAGGCTGGTCTCGAACTCCTAATCTCAGGTGATCCACCCGCTTCGGCCTCCCAAAGTGCTAGGATTACAGGCGTGAGCCACTGCACCCAGTCAGGACAATGGGTTTTAAGCGTGACAACATGATGAGATTTACATAGTAGAATGGGTTTTCCTTATGAATGGATTGTAGGTGGGTACTCCAGTTAAGAGATTGTTGCAATAACCCAGGGGAAAGACTACTGGTGGTCTGAAGCACTGGAGTGGCAATGGGGATGAAGAGAAGTGGAAAAAATAAAAATATATTTGCAGATGGTAGAAATGAGAGACACCGTGATTGATTGGATATGGAAGGAGGTGGGTGTGAGAGAAAGAGCAATCAGGGATGATGAGTTTTTGGAGATAACATAGCCACAGAGCCAATCTGCACCTTACTTAGCATTTGATTGTGAAGGTTTCTTTAGATTCCAGCCCTGGTTTCGTTTAGAATTAGGTACATTTTGGGCATATTGGTCCTTCTGCTTCCCTCTGAAGTATCCGCTTGGTGCCAGACACCCTGCTAGTCACTGCTGTGATGTAGAAAGAATTCTGGTCTTCAGTGGAAAATTATTCATTAACTATAGCACATCTTCAGCGGTATTTGATCCTGCTTGGGTGGCAGCTATTTTGCAATTCTGTAAACTCAAGATAACATAGCAATGCAAAATAATCCTTGTCTATAGACAATAATGATTGTCTACAGACAAGCACATTCAGTTCTGTGAGGTGGGAGGGACAACTCTCTCCCTCAAAACTGTTTTGCCTCCCATTTACACATTTATTTCGTTATTTCTCATCTATAAATGTGTCTGTTCTTGGATTCTCCTTTTGACCAGTTGTAACAGTTACTAGTTTCCTTATTAATGAGTTAAATGAAATGCGTTCAACATGTGTTCATTTTTATATTTGTATGAGAGTCATGATTTTGCCATTTGTTTTGAAAATTATTTTGAAACTGTGGTGAACTTGACAAACTTTGTCCTTCTGGAACTCACGTACCAGTGGGGCAAATAGATAATAAAGGAAACAAATAAATACAGATGTATAGCAAAATAAGTATTGATAAGTGCCATGGAAGAAAATATAGCATGGAAGGAGGATGGGGTGTGGGGCTGGGTGGGGTAAGGTGGGGTTGCCATGAAATGGCGGGGTGGATGTCAGAGCAAGGTATTAGTGAGAAAGTTTTCTACAATCAACATTAGAACATATCCTTGACTTTAGAATGTATTAGGGCACTCAAAGTTATGTGACAGTATAAGCCACATGTATAATCCTGTTAGTCACCTCATAGTCTCTTTACTGCCTTAATCAGGTGGGTGTTGTTACCCCACCACATCTTTTTCTATTTTTCTTCCCTGACAGAGTCTCGTTCTGTTGCCCAGGCTGGCGTGCAGTGGCACAATCTCGGCTCACTGCAACCTCCATGTCCAGGGTTCAAGCAATTCTCATGCCACAGCCTCCCTAGTAGCTGAGATTACAGATACGCAGCACCACACCCGACTGATTTTTTGTTTTTTTTTGTTTTTTTGTTTTTTTTTTTTTTATTTTTAGTAGAGACAGGGTTTCACCATGTTGCCCAGGCTGGTATCAAACTCCTGACTTCAGGTGATACACCCGCCTTGGCCTCCCAAAGTGCTGGGATTACAGGCATGAGCCACCTTTTGTTTTTCCCCTCCTTCTCTTTCAGGGAAACCCACTTCAATCTTTTCCCCTCCCTTCTGATCTATATCTTATCTTCTTCTGATGTGAACTGGTGTTTGAATTCAGTGGATTTCTCAGTGAGAAGGTAACAGTTCAGTCGAGAGATAGGATTATAAACTTTCTGAAGCAGAGCTTGGAGTTAGAAAAATTTTAGTTTGTACCAGAAACTTCTAAAAGATTAGAGTCTCCACCAGAATAAACCAATCAATGGGAAAGCATGTGTTGAATTTCTTTTCTGGGTGAAAGGCACTGTACTCAGTGCTGTAGGGCATACAAAAGAGAAAGGTACTATAGAAATATTTAACCTAAACTTGACAGGAATTCAGGTTATCTGAAAACATAATTAGAATGATTTCACCACCACTTAAATATTTAGGAGGGCACATACAGCTGTCCCTTCTATGCCTGTATAGTTTGGAGAGATAAGAAAAACTTAACAGGTAATTCCTTTCATGTGTCCCCTTGCCCAACAACTTCCAATCCCTCTCAGTAGTGTTTCAAAATATCTTCTTGAAAATTCCATTCCTAAAACATGATTTCAGAGCTGCAACCTAAGGAAATTATTTTGTGTAATTGCTGAACTTACCATCTGGATATTAGACACAGAGTTAATTAAAAAGCCATCAATTTTATTTCCAATGTATTCACAGGAAAATGATGGAAGCCAGTTTTGTGGCGGTATTTACCAAATAGTGGCTCATGCATGTATTTTCTGAGCTTGTGTGCTCACCACTGGAATACTGTGACACACACTAGGATTTATGGGTGTACATGCTATGGCTATGGGATTGTTTTGACAGTGTATTTGTGACTTTGTTACTGCCTCATTCACCCTCCACCATTTAGATAGTGTTGCTATTGCCATATACCTTGAGGATACTACTTTTAGATCTTTCCCTGAGGTAGTGAAAGATCACTGAAGTCAGCTGGTATTGCAAATTATTAAATGTAGGAAGACCACCAAATTTTGCTTTTGTTGTTTGACTTTTTATAGGTGCTAATTTTGTCTCCCAGCTAAATGGTAAGCCCCTTCATGTTAAGGAGTCCCAGGCTTACAAGCAATGCCCCATTAATGTTTACAAACATATGCCATATCTCTTATGGCCATTAGTCCTTTATCTTACACAGCCAAAACTTACTTGTTGGAGAGGTTGTGCAAACACCATGATATGATTTACGGATTCACAAGTGAAAGCCGGGGAAGAGATAGTGGAGAGGGAAAGACAGGTCTAAGGTTTGGATAACCCCATCAACATGCAAATATGTAATCTGGTAGGGGTTGTGCATTAAATCATTGCTAACAATCAACATATTTGCTAGATAAATTGACCAAGTGAATTTGATCAAGTTTCTAAATGAGAACGTAAAGGAGGGAGCAAGTTTTGATTTGGGTAGGGAGGATGTCATGGAACATGAAATATGTTAAGGGGGTGGCAGGGAGAAGGCAAGCTCATGCTAGGAGGCTTCAACATGCATTTATTCAAGAAGTATTTATTAGCTCTGTGACTACTTAGGGTGGAGGAGTAGAATGATAAGAGGAGAGGCGAATGCAGATGGCATGAAAGAGGAAACAGACAACCTCCTTCACAATTTTGTCAAAGGCTAGCCCTTTGGACATCCAAAGGTTATTTTTTTTCTGCAAACATCTTATCTCCTCTTTGTTAGTTTGTTTTAGACCATATTGGGGTTTCTCTTATCTGCTTGTTCCTTATCTGTTTTTGATTCTTTTGCTTGTTCATTGACAAGCAGGGCTGAGAGCAGCCTGTGAGATCCCTGGCTTCCTGGAAACTTTTCTCTGCAGTCACAGAAGACATTTGCTTTGCCCTCTAAGCTGCCTTGGCTGGGCTCTGGGGATTTACATAAACAGATTATTTGAGGCAAAAAATGAAGCCCATCTCATCATGATTTGGTGTTGCCTACAGACTGAGTTGAGGAAGGGGTTAACTTCTTTTCCTGCCAAGGTCATCAAGAAGAAAACCATCCTCGGAGACATGCTAACATTAACCTGAGGACTAACGATTAAGGTTGTGGAGGGGCCTTTGAGCTACGAGGCTTTCACAGTCAAACTGCACTGAATCAGAAAAAAAGTAAAACAAGGAGCAAGGCCACTTTAAGGGAAAAGCTCAGATTTTACATTCTTTAAGAAGAAATGCAACTTTGTTCCTTTTAGGACTTGTACAAACTCTCATAGAACTTGACTGATTGCAATAAGACAGTATTCGGAAAGTGGCACAGCATTGGAAAGGTCACATATAGGCTTTGGTGATGAAAGACATGTTTAAAACCTGGTGCACACTTAATAGCTGTGTGGCTTTGATCAAAGATACATAACTGCTATTGCCTTAGTTTCCCAATCTCAAAAATAGATATTCCAATGTCTATCTTGCAGGATTTTTAGCATTAGAGATAACACTGAGAAAGCACTAGCACAGTGCTCTCACAAACTAGGTCCCCAGTCAGTGGTAGGCAATAATAATACAATGTTAATGATGTGAGGATAATCCAAGTTCTTTACCCTCCCAGAGATGGGCTAGAAAAGCTGGGATAGAGGAAGAGGGTGCCCTGTTTCTCTGCAAGGGTTACATGACTTTCAGAGACGTAGGAGAGATTCTGTCAAGCCTGAGAAACAATAAAACAAAAATGTTTTAGATAAATGAGAAGAGTGGCCAGGAGCAGTGGCTTACGCCTATAATCCCAGCACTTTGGGGGGCCGAGGTGGGCGGATCATGAGGTCAGGAGTTCGAGACCAGCCTGACCAACATGGTGAAACCCCCATCTCTACTAAAAAGACAAAAATTAGCCAGGCATGGTGGTGCGTGCCTGTAATCCCAGCTACTCAGGAGGCTGAGGCAGGAGAATTACTTGAACCTGGGAGATGGAGGTTGCAGTGAACCGAGATTGAGCCACTGCACTCCAGCCTGGGCGACAGAGCGAGACTCCATCTCAGAAAAAAAAAAAAAAAAATGAGAAGAGCACAATGGATGAGCAAAGTTACATTGCGTAACAGGCAGCCCAAAATACTGAAATTTATGGGAAGTTCAGCTGTGGGACAAGTACTTATAATTAGTAACATTAATTTTCACATAGACCCTAAATATGCTGAGAAACTTACAGATTGTTCTGTTAAATTGATTAATTCTGCCTCTTGTTTACATTGATGAGAAGAAATGCTTTTCTAGGCCCGGAAAATCAACACTGATTTGAATAATCACAAGTTCTGAATTAATGTGTTTGTGACACAGCCAGGTAAATCTATGCTTGATTTCCCTTTATTCAAAATCTCCTGCTTCATGATGTATTCTTCTTTAAATTGATACAATTCCTATTTAGGCTTCTATTATCAGTAAGTGGCCCATGGGCATTTTTTAAAGTTTTTTTTTTTTTAATTGTGATAAATTACTTAACATAAAATTTACCTTTGTAACCATTTTTAAGTGTACAGTTCTTTGACATTAAATATATGTACCTTGTTGTGCTACCATCATGACCATCCATATCTAGACCCTTTCCTCTTCCCAAACTGAATCTCTGTACCCATTATACACTAACTCCCCATTTCCCTTCCCCCAAGTCCTTGGATACCACTTTTCTACTTTCTCTCTCTATGCATTTCACTATTCTAGGTATTCTATGCACATGGAATCATACAAATATTTGTCCTTTTGTGTCAGGCTTATTTTATTTAGCATAGTGTGTTTAAGGTTCATCCATATTGCAGCATGTATGGGAATTTCGTTCCTTCTCACGGCTCAATGATAGTCCATTGTATCTATATACCACATTTTGTTTACCCATTCATCTGCTGATGGAAACTTGGGTTGTGTTACCTTTTGGTTATTGTGAAAAATGTTGCTATGAGCATGCATGTACAAGTACCTGTTTGAGTCCCTGCTTTCAATTCTTTTTGGAGTATATACCTAGGGATGGTACTGCTGAATCATATAGAAATTCTATGTTTAACTTTTTGAGAAACTATCAAACCGTTTTCTTTTTTCTTTTCTTTTCTTTTTATTTTTTGAGACAGAGTCTGACTCTGTCACCCAAGCTGGAGTGCAATGGCACTATTTCAGCTCAGTGAAACCTCTGTCTCCTGGGTTCAAGCAATTCTCCTGCCTCAGCCTCCCAAGTAGCTGGGATTACAGGCATGTACTACCACGCCTGGCTAATTTTTGTATTTTTAGTAGAGACGGGGTTTCACCATGTTGGCCAGGCTGGTCTCGAATTCCTGACCTCAAATAATTCACCTGCCTCAGCCTCCCAAAGTGCCTGGATTACAATTGTGAGCCACCGCGCACGGCCTACCAAACCGTTTTCTATAGTGGGTGCACTATTTTCACATTCTCACCAGCAATATAAGAGGGTTCTAATTTCTCCACATCCTCAGCAACACTTATTTTTGATTTTTTTTGTTTGTTTATAACCATTGCAGTGGGTATGATGTGGTATTTCATTGTGGTTTTGATGTGCATTTCTTGAATAACTAATGATGTTGAGTATTTTTAATGTGCTTATTACTGGTATATCTTCTTTGGAGAAATATTGATTTAAGTCCTTTGCCCATTTTTGAATTGGTTTGTTTGGGCACCTTTTAGAAATGCTATTTTTTCTCTTCTTTTTTTTATGTCAGATAGGTAATGTGCCTACCTTCTACTCCTAACAAGGTTTGAGGGAGGCACATCTCACCTATAAGTGTGAAAACCCAGTTATCACACTTACGAACCATAAAAGGATTTAGTCAGTTCCAGCAATGGAGCAGTGCAAATTATTCTCAACAAGAAAAATCAAACAAATTTTTAAAATTAGAAACAAACTTGAAGATATATTTTCTAGGAACTATGAAGAGTAAATTATATATCCTAAGTGAAGAGGAAGAAACAGAGAAAGATAAAAGAACCAGAAAGCTTCAGGGAGATGAAGAGACCATAAGAGATGCTATTCTTTTAGTTGGGATAGCTAGGCTGCCATGGCTATATCGTGTTTGACTAAATGAGTGTTGGGCGAGAGGTGCGCAACAAGACTGTAAATTGAGGATAAAAGAAAATCAGGAAGAACTATTAAGTCCAAGTGATAATAGATATAAAGATTAGCATTCTAATGAAACATTGGTATTTGGTTGGAGTAAGATATGTTGTGCAAATAAAATTGCATCCCGGGGTTCATTTGTTTGACATTTGGTCTAAAGTATTTTCAGGCCAGGCATGGTAGCTCACACCTATAATCCCAGCACTTTGGGAGGCCTAGGCAGGCAAATCACCTGAGGTCGGGAGTTCGAGACCAGCCTGGCCAATATGGTAAAACCCTGTGTTTACTAAAAATGCAAAAATTAATTGGGCGTGATGGTGCATGGCTGTAATCCTAACTACTACTCTGGAGGCTGAGGCAGGAGAATCGCTAGGACCTGGGAGGCAGACGTTGCAGTGAGCCGAGAGCATGCCACTGCACTCCAGCCTGGGCGACAGAGCGAAACTCCAACTCAAAAAAAAAAAAAACAAGTATTTTCAGATTTCGCTATTATTTAAGTCTATTATATGCTTTTGATATGAACAAGGTAAAAGATAATATCTCTACCTCAATGAAACAAGTCTTAGCTTATGTCTTACAGGTCAAACCTTGAGGTCTGTGGCATACAACTGCCATCTGGTGACGGTATGTTTGCATAGCAGCGTTAGGTATTTTATACATTAAAAAACAACAACAACAACAACAACAAAAACAAAAAAAAAAACTACTTGGGGGCAGACTTTGCAAAACTAAAGTCATGATATAATAGTTAAGTGTCCCAAGGGTCTAAATGAATAAGGGGTTTTATTTAAAAAAAGATAACATATAGGCCAGGCATGGTGGCTCACACCTGTAATCCCGGCACTTTGGGAGGCCGAGGTGGGCGAATCACTTGAGGTCAGGAGTTCAAGACCAGCCTGGTCAACATGGTAAAACCCCGTCTCTACTAAAATACAAAAATTAGTTGGGAGTGATGGCGCATGCCAGTAACCCTAGCTACCAGGGAGGCTGAGGCAGGAGAATCACTTGAATCCGGGAGGCGGAGGTTGCAGTGAGCCGAGATTGGGCCATTGCATTCCAGCCAGGGCAACAGAGTGAGACTCTGTCTAAATAAATAAATAGTCTTTTTTAAAAAAAGAATGTAACATATTGACCTCTGATAATACTTCTTTATGGAAATCAAAGTGATGCAGAAGACATTTCCTATTTATTATTGGCAAAATGGAAATTTTTATGGACACAGTTTATAAATTGTGAATGGTTTCATTGTCCTAGTGATTTGATTTACACTTGAATATACTGTAAATGTACACAGCTGAGAAAGTGATTAAATTTTAAAAACAGAATTGCATCTGAGAGATGTTTTGTAAGCTGTAAATCTCTCATTTTAAAGTTTATAGTCCTTTCAATAAAATCCAGCATCCTTTTTTCTATTGTTGTGTAGTTCAATCTTTTTCTTTTTCCTTTTCTTTCTTTCTTTCTTTTTTTTTCGGCCTGGCCATTTTCTCTCAAAAGATCAACCTTTTTCTATGTCATGTAAAAGTCCTTAATGCTTTTAGAATTTATTTTACTTGAAGAAATAAGTTTGATAAGTCAAACCCCAAGATGATTTCAGGAGTAATAGACTTTCTTTTGAAAATAGGTATAATACTGGTTGCACAGATGTTAAGTGATCTGCTCCAATCATCTAAAGTCTTTAAGTTTGGTAGGGACAGACGACCCAATCTCCAGCTGTATTCTCTTTTGAGTCCAATTGTGAACACTTATCTTTTACTAGTCTCATTTTAATTAGCTGATAAGGGGAAACAATGATGAAGTGGCCTGAGGGAAAGTTCCGAGCTATCCAATTGAACATCACAAGACTGGCTCTAGAGTCTAAGAAAATAAACTAAAGTATTGCTTAGTTTATTTATTTTTTTATTTTGTAACTTTCTTTTCTTTCTTTCTTTCTTTTTTCTTTGAGACAGAGTCTTGCTCTGTCACCGAGACTGGTGTGTAGTGGCACAATCTCAGCTCACTGCAACTTCTGCCTCCCAGGTTCAAGCGATTCTCCTGCTTCAGCCTCCCAAGTAGCTGTGATGACAGGCATGCACCACCATGCCTGGCTAATTTTTGCATTTTTAGTAAAGACAGGGTTTCACCATGTTGGCCAGGCTGGTCTTGAACTCCTGACCTTAGGTGATCCATCCACCTCGGCCTTTCAAAGTGCTGGGATTATAGGCGTGAGCCTATATTGCTTAGTTTTAAAGTAAAACAAAACAAAACAAAACAAAAAATAACTCAGGGACAATTGGCGTTAGGAAGGGAGGAGAGTCTTAAATACCTTACTAATTACACTGGTCTGGGAAGTTTGCTTAAGAAGTTTCGTAATTTTATAAAGAATGCCATTTTCCTGAGGAAAACAGTCTGTTTTGTTGAAATACATTAGTCGAATTTGTAAGTGACTTTTAAATCTTCTTGTAGTTCCCTTTGTGAGCAATTACCTACCTATTTCTTTCGTTCATAGGAGTTACAGGCAAAGGAGGAAGGTATAGTGTCAGGGGGAAGATTTATTCAGGCATCCACAGGAAACTCCATGGGACATTTCCCTGAATCTTACCTCCATCATAAGCGATCAAGTCTTACTATGAGCCTTAATTGATACTTTGCACATTTATCCAGTACTAGGCCTCTGACATCTTTAGTGTTAGCTTGAATAAAGTGAGTAAATAATCAAGTCTTAAAAATTGACTGATATCTGCTTTTATCCATCTGTTTTTTACCCATCTGAAGCAACCAGTTTGAAGATAATGTTCCCCAATAATCAGTAGTTGGGAGTCAAATGGACACCTTGCTATCCATAATTTTAGTGTGTATTCACAACAATGTCCAGATATCCTCTATTTTCTGTTGCTATAGACACCACACAAGTGTAGGTCTTAGTATCAAAATTGCAACAATTAAGTGGTTTCTGTGCCCCCACTTCTGTCGCATCTGGCCCATCTGGTATGGAAATAAGTTAAATCAATTTTTGCTGACATCATTTTCTCTTACCCAAGTTCTTAGAATGTTTACAATTTATGTAATATATAGCAAATCCAAATTTATTGGTCTGAGCTTCATTCACGTTGATCTCTTGTGGCACCAGTTTTTGGATTCCTGAGCCAACCATGTAAGAATATACTTACCCTACTAAAGGGATCACAAGAAGAGGAGGAGGGTTCTAGTTGAGACCAGTCTTTCTAAAGCCATCCCCATCCCCCTGTGAGTGAATTTGTCTTGGACCCTGCAGACCAGCTCGGCTGCTGAGTACCATTGAGTAACCTCAAGAGAAGGGCAGAGGAATTGACCAACTGATCCCTGCCTGGATTTGTTACCCACAACATTGTGAGACATAATAATTTTGTTTTTGGTTTTAAGTTTTAGGGATAGTCTGTTACATTGCAATAGATAAAGCAAAACCTAGCTAGCTTTCTACTCCTCCTTCAAGAGTTAGTTTAGGCTTTGTATCTAGGAAACATTTTCAGTTTTCCTTTTTAACTCCCCTTCTCAGTTTGGATTAGGTGCACATTTTCTTTGTTCCCATGTCATATGAGTACTTCTTACACAGTGTTCTATATTTCTAAGTTTATGCTATGTGCTCCACTAAACTGTGGGCTCTTTGGGGGTATGTCTTATTCCCCTTTGTGAGAGGAACTTACCCCAGGACTTGGCACATAGTGGCTATTCAAAATAATGACTAAATCATAGAATCTCAGGGTTGGAGGGACTTTGGATGTCATTTTAAATAATTTGATCTACCAAATGTTTGTTCCTTCAGCCTGTGTGGGAAGCCCCTCTCATGATTATGTGAAAATAGATAAGTTGCTTAATCCAAATAAGTTTGTTTTCCCATCTGTAACAAAACAGAGAGGGTGACTTCCTTGTACATGCATTTACATAGCACTTTATGTATATAGTATTATTTATATAGTAGTACTTAGCCCAGAACTGAAAACATATACAATGCTTAATGTGTGAATCTAATAACTCCTATAGGTACACATTTCACAGGTTTATTCATTTAAAGGAAGAAAAAAAGAAAAAAAAAAAAAAAAGAAACAATGCCAGTTGACTAAATTAAGCATTCTATCTCATATTGAGCATTGGATAACTGCCTGGTTTTATTTTCTTTCTTATCTGTTTCCCTCACCTATGCCTGGCTCCTTTTTCTATAAAACTTTACTATGGTGGCATTCCATTTTTTAAAGCTTATCTGCTTTTGCCTTTTCTTTTTAAAAAACTTTTACTTCTAACCCTGAGAGATAGAAGATTTGAATGTGCAAATAACCTCATCTGTACACAAGATGATGGATGCTTTTGTCACAACCTTAGATAATCACAAAACCATTTGGATTAAAGCCTATGTTTCACTTGCCAAAAAAAAAAAAAAAAAGAAGGCATTGTATAGACAAATTCATCACCTAATTTCATTGTCCAAATGAATGAAAATGTTTAAGTTCATACCATAAAGAATTAAGATATTATTCTATTATGGTTTCAGCCTAGCTTTGTGACTCTTCCATGTCTCAACTTTCTCTACCGCAAAACAGTTAATCATAATTTAGGGTCTAAAATGAAGAAAATGAGAAGAAATAAAATAAAATAAAACAGTTAAAATAGTAATTTCCTATTTACCTCTCAGGATTACTGTGAATATCAATATAATGAGGTTTTTGGGGGTATTAGGGTGGGGGAATGCTTCCTTTCCACTTCAGATGTTTTTTCCCAGGTAGAAAGACATCCATTTGTGTAACACTTCTGGCACTGAGTTGTTCCTTACTCATTCTTAACTGAGGATGGGTGAGGAGCACATATTTGTTTTGCAACTTTGTTTTTTTTTGTTTGTTTGTTTTGTTTGTTTGTTTTTAGAGATGGGGTCTGTAGGGGAGGGGGAGTCTCAATATGTTGCCCTGGTTAGTCTCAAACTCCTGGCCTCAAGCAATCCTCTCGCCTCAGCCTCCCAAGTGGCTGGGATTAGAGGCAGAAGCAACTGAGCCTGGCTGATTGACAACTTTGAATGGAGAAATTAAGCAAGTATAGTGCCGTCCCTTCCTTTGCTCTGCTTCCTTGGGAATAGCTGCCTGCAGGGAGCATATATTCTCCTTTGTTCTCCAGGGCTGGCTCTGTTTTCCAGGTCTAATTCTGCTGAGTGGTTAAGTCTGTAAACCTCAGGGTCTGATTATAAAGTCCACGTGGACTTAAATGCACCATATTCTTCAATACTAGTTTTATGAGCAATGAAGTTGGTATTTTGTTATTTGTCTACCTTACTGCTATATGCTACATTTCAATTTGTTTCAGGACTTGAACAGGAAAGGGACTTTTTATCTATTGGGCTGCCTTAAAGACCCCTAAGCCAGGGGACTAGGTTTTAATAATTTTTATAGTTCTAGCACCTACTGCAGTGTGTGGCACATAGCAGGTACTCAAAAATGCCTTCTTGGTGAAGCACTTTTGAATAATGTGAAGTGCTGTTAAGTGCGTGATAATATTTGTTATTGATTTATTAAGGAAGAGAAAGCTGTGCCGAGCACGGTGGCTCATGCCTGTAATCCCAGCACTTTGGGAGGCTGAGGCGGGTGGACCACGAGGTCAGGAGTTCGAGACCAGCCTGACCAACATGGTGAAATCCCCGTCTCTACTAAAAATACAAAAAAAATTAGCTGGGCATGGTGGCGTGTGTCTGTAATCCCAGCTACTAAGGAGGCTGAGGCAGGAGAATCACTTGAACCTGAGAGGCGGAGGTTGCAGTGAGCCGAGATCACTCCACTACACTCCAGCCTGGGCGACAGAACAAGACTCCATCAAAAAAAAAAAAAAAAAGGAAAAAAAGAAAAAAGACAAAAAGCTATGCTGGTACATTTATTTATCTCAGTTTTCTGGGGACACTAATACCACAATATGGTTGATGCCCCAGGAAATTTGAATAACCACACACAATGTTCCAAAATTTTTATAAAGTAGCATTGAGAGCTCGCTCCTCCTGCATATATTACAAACTGGAAAACTCAACTATAAGGCAGTAATACAATTTACTTAGGCACTCACAGCAAGTTAATAGTCATGGTTGGAGTAGAATAACAACTTCAGACCTTTATTAAGTAGTCTAAGTTCTTATTTTAATATCTGATGAATTACACTGAGACTGCATCTGTAAGATTCCAAATCACTAAATGTAAATGCCAGACTTGTTACTCCATTCAGAGGATCAGAAATAGTTGGATATGTTCTGGAATCTTTGGATCACAAACAAAGTCATTGAGGTAGTTTGTATGGAGGAATTAAGAGACTATCAAAATAAAAAAGGAGGTGTAAAGTTATCAGAAGAGTAATTTCCAGTTAACTGCACATTTATAGAGACAGCAACAGATGTGTGACAGCTGGGTTAATTGAACGTCTGGTGGGCCTTTTCCTACATAAGATAATCCTGTGTGCATATTATGGAGAAGAAAGCAGATGTGACCAGTCAATTGTCTAATGAAGAGAATAAATGTCACCTGGAGAGTATACTGATCTGCTAAACTTAATGGTTTGTTTTTCTTAGCTTGCAAGATAATCTGGCAATTAATTTTTGATGGTGTGGTGAATAAATTTTACATCTAAAGCACACATACTATTAAAAAAGTTATGTGGCAGAATTTACTATAGCATTTCCTAGTTTTAGCTTTTATTTGAAAGTTTTGCAAGACGTATGTTGCCATGAATTTCTAAAGCCATAACCCCATCTCAACACCACTATGTATATATGCAAATGGAACTGAAGTCAGTGAGTTTGACAATTCTGCTGACTTGGGCTGCTAGAACATTTGCTAAGACTTGATGTGTAAGAAAGAACACTGGTCTATCACTCAGGGCACCAGAGATCTGGTCACTGGCTGTGTCACTCAATAATTTAGGGACGTGGATATTTACCTCTCGACTCAGAAGTCTTAGGGAAATAAAAAGAAAAAACAGAATGAATATTTACCTCTCTGGACTTCACCCAATCTCATGTGTCTAAAATTACATGATTGGGCTAGATTGTACTAATTCCTTTTTGCAGTCTGACCAGCCACGATGGGCCTGGACCCACAGTGATCAGCCATGACCATCTTTGGCTGGGTTTCACTGATCATGATCGGCCTTGACTGGCATGATGGGCTTTAACTGATTCTAACCAGCTGTGACCAGCTTTGATTGACTCTGGTCAGCTGTAACCAGTTTTGACCAGCTTAGACTGACTGTGAACAGCTTTGGTCACCCAGACTGGAGTGCAGTGGTGCGATCTCGGCTCACTGCAATGTCTCCCTCCCAGGTTCAAGTGATTCTCCTGGCTCAGCCTCCCAAGTAGCTGGGATTACAGGCACCCACCACTGTGTGCAGCTATTTTTTGTTTTTAGTAGAGACGGGGTTTCTCTATGTTGGCTAGGCTGGTCTCAAACTCCTGACCTCGTGATCCACCTGCCTCGGACTCCCAAAGTGCTGGGATTACAGGCATGAGCCACTGCGCTCAGCCACATATGTTTATTTTTTAGCCCTTTAGCCAGTGTGAAACCCAGGAGAGTGACATGATGAGATTTGTGTTTGTAAATAAGTATTTCGCTATTATCAAGTTGAGATCGCCAGTGGTAGGCCAGTGAATCTGTGCTCCTCCTGGTGGACTACACAGAGAAGAGCATAGCATCAGGCAGGGTCTGCATTTGCTTAGGAGGAAAAACTGGGTAGACCCAGTTTGGAGTCATCTCTGCTCTTTAGATCTGCCAGGGTTGTGAAACTGAGGAACAGTCTCAGGATTTTGATATTTCTAGGCTACGTGGTTCAACTGTTGAGTTTTTCAAATTGTCACGTATCTCCCAAAAAATGTTCCAATATATTTTTTGAAAAGAAATTGTGTATAACCGGCGCCAGGCAGTTCAAACTTGTGTTGTTTCAGAGTCAACTGTACTTATTAATAGGCTGACTGATGACCTTATGTAAATTGTTGAGGACATAAAGTAGAAGAAACTGTCTAACTTAAATTATAAAGGTTCTTTCTTCCAAATATGCATCATCTGTTTCTCTATAGGACATTTGTCTGTGTAATTTCTAATAGCTACTGAATGGGAGGCAGCTATAATATTTGTCTAAGGGTTGATTATGAGTTGTTAATCTAATAAACAATGGTTCTCAAAGAGTGATCTCTAGATCAGCAACATCAGTGTCACATGAGAATCTGTCAGAAATGCAACTTATGGCCCTTCATCCCAGATCTACTGAATCAGAAACTCTGGAGTTACAGTCCAGCAGTCTCGGTTGGACAAGCCTCCCAGGGAATTCTAATGCCGAGGAGTTTGATAATCACTGCTCTAGACTAGTAATGGCTTTGTGTAATATTGTTGACCTCTACATTCACATTATTAGATCCTCTTAGTTGAAACCGGTATCCAAAAACAGGTGCAGAGTGAGATTTACCTAATAATTTAGTAAAAAATATAGAGCTGATGTATTATGGAGCTGATTTCTTTATCTACACTGGTAAAAATAATGACGAATTTTGTAATCCCAGCACTTTGGGAGGCCGAGACGGGCGGATCACGAGGTCAGGAGATCGAGACCATCCTGGCTAACATGGTGAAACCCCGTCTCTACTAAAAAATACAAAAAAGTAGCCGGGCGAGGTGGCGGGCGCCTGTAGTCCCAGCTACTCGGGAGGCTGAGGCAGGAGAATGGCGTGAACCCGGGAGGCGGAGCTTGCAGTGAGCTGAGATCCGGCCACTGCACTCCAGCCCCGGCGACAGAGCAAGACTCTGTCTCAAAAAAAAAAAAAAAAAAAAAAAAAAATGACGAATTTTGAAATTGTTTTCTTAGAAGACATTACCTAGTTTTGTTTTTTAAACAACGGAAAGGATGGAATGATTTTATTTTCATATGAATATGTAAACTATATGTATTTGTTACTTTTTTAACATAAATATAATTAATATATGGAAATACAATTTTATTTTAGCTTACAGCAGTGTTTTTCAAACTTTGTTGCACATTAAAATCACCTGGAGAGCTTTTATAAAGTAGATGACTAGATGTGTAGATGTGCACCCTGCCCATTCTGATTTAATTGGTCTCTATTGGGGAAAAGCCTCCCATGGGGTTAAGTGCAGCAATGTTTGAGGACCACTGACCTAGAGTTTTCAGAGTCCAGAGTGCTCACTATTACACCATGAAATCTTTTGCTGACCTAGAGTTTTCTAAGTGACTCTTACTTTATTTTATTTTTGAGACGAAGTTTCACTCTTGTCCCCCAGGCTGGAGTGCAATGGTGCGATCTTGGCTCACTGCAGCCTCCGCTTCAATTGGTTTCAAGTGATTCTCCTGCCTCAGCCTCCCAAGTAGCTGGGACTACAGGTGTGCGTCACCATGCCTGGCTAGTTATTTTGTATTTTTAGTAGAGATGGGGTTTCACCATTTTGGTCAGGCTGGTCTCGAACTCCTGACCTCAGGTGATCCACCCACCTCAGCGCGCTGGGATTACAGGCGTGAGCCACCGCGCCTGGCCCAAAATGGCTCTTACCTTGCTTCAACCTTTGTTTAACAGAAGATGTATCAATAAAAAAATGCAAAAATAAAGGAGTTCAGAAACATAGAATTTTTAAAAAGCATTAAGGGTTATTAGGTCAGTAAGTTATAATTCAAACCTTTTCCATTGGATGATCAGTGGGTTATTTAATATTCTTTGGTGATAGAAATCTGCACAGTAATGTCTTTGAAATCAAGGACTGTGTCCTGTCATTTGTATGTCCTCACTTCCAGGCACAGCAAAGACACTCACAAGTATTTGTTGAGAGAGAGAGAGGGAGAGAGACAGAGAGAGAGGGAGACAGAGAGAGAGGGAGGGAGACAGAGAGTGAGAGGGAAGGAAGGAAGGAAGGAAGGAAGGAAGGAAGGAAGGAAGGAAGGAAGGAAGGAAGGAAGGGCAGGGAAGAAGGGAATGAAGGAAGGAGACAGAGAGAAAGAAAAGAAGAAAGGAAGGAGGAGGGAGGGAAGGGAGGGAGGAAGAGGGAGGGAGGGAAGGAGAAAAGGAAGGAAGGAGAGAGTGAAAGAGAGAGAGGGAAAGAAAGAAGGAAAAAAAGAAAGAAAGCTAACTAAACAGCAAGTATTTGTGTTTTTAACTAGTGTTTTCAAATATTATTCTAAGATTATTGTCAAAGACAGGGTCTCAGTCTGTCTCTCAGGCATGAGTGCAGTGGTGCCATCATGGCTCACTGCAGCCTTGACCTCCTGGGCTCAAGCGACCCTCCCATCTCAGCCTCCCATGTTGCTAGTACTCCAGGCACACACCACCATGCTTGGCTAATTAAAAAAACAATTGTAGAGATGATGGTCTTACTATATTTCACAGGCTGGTCTCAAACTCCTGGCCTCAAATGATCTTCCCTCCTTGGCTTTCCAAAGTGTTGGGATGACAGGCATGAGACCCTGCCACTGGCCAAAAGTATGAAACTTAAATGGAGTTGGTTTTCATACGAGGAAGAGTTTACAAGGGGTTAGAGTAACCAGGAAACATTTCACAGGTGAAGTTAAACTTGAGCTGATGGAAGAAATAGAATAGTCCAATAAGAGAGAACATTATGAGCAAAGATGCAGAGGAATTTTGGAAGCCAAATAGACAGGTTTGGGCTAGAATTTGGAAAGTCTTAGATGCAAATTGAAGTGTTTGAATTATTAAATTTTATCTTAATGAATGAAAAATCATTGGTGTGTTTTGTGTTTGTTGGTTTTTAGCAGGGGAGAGATATGACAAAAATAGCATTTTAGATGTATTATTTTGGTGATATGATAGCCATCGACAGGTAAAGAGAGGTTGGCATTGATGATGGCTGGAAAAACTATGAGGGTGTTGAAAATGCCAGCCCTTGAAAGTCATACATGGGATTAAGCCACGATGACAGTGAGAACAGAAAGAAAAGGACAGATAATTTGTGAAGAACCTCAAAAGCAGTATATATATATATATATATTTTCCACCCAGTAGGTGGTACCAGTGTTCACTGACTGAATATCAGTCCGGGATATAGCAGAGAACAAAGCAGTCTGTGTTTCCATGGAGTTTACATTTGAAAAAACAGGATATGTTTGGGGCTAAGGTATCATGAAGGAAAAGATAATCCACATAAAGCTGTGACACTAAAAATGATTCCCTTGACAATAAATATGCAGGATTAGTTTGATCACCCCTTGATTGTTTTGTGAGATTTTATGTCCTTTATCCTTGCATTTTGCACTAAACTACCACATTTGGCACCACTTCCATTTTACTTCTTGTGAGGACTATCTTGCTATTACAAAATCTCTACAGAAAATAGCCTCACACTCTTAGTGCCAAATTTCAAGGCAGGTATTACAGTTTTCCTTGCAGTCTCTTGGATGAGGAACAGATTTATTTATAGTTAACCCTTAACCTGTGGTGTTGTGGGCTACTGTCATTGACTTTGGCTACCATCAAAACCAATTCCCTGCCTGGATTGCTAGATTGGTCATGTTTACTTCTTATTACTTTCCGTTGTGAGCTTTGCATGCTTTAGTTTCTTTCTTTTTTTTCTTTTTTCTTTCTCTTTTTTTGCTTTTTTTTTTTTTGAGATGAAGTCTTGCTCTATTGCCCAGGCTGAAGTGCAGTGGTGTGAGCTCCACTCACTGCAACCTCAGCCTCCTAGGTTCAAGTGATTCTTCTGCCTCAACCTCCCGAGTAGCTGGGATTATAGGCAGGCATCACTACACCTGGCTAATTTTTGTATTTTTAGTAGAGACAGGGTTTCTCCATGTTGGCCAGGCTGGTCTCGAACTCCTGACCTCAGGTGATCCGCCTGCCTCCACCTCCCAAAGTTCTGGGATTACAGGCGTGAGCCACCATGCTCAGCCTGCATGCTTTAGTTTCAAACAGTTCTCAAATGTAAGTTGCACCACATGTGACAGATCCACCAAGATGTAGTGATATTTGCCATCTTGTTATGAAAATTGCTATATTAAGGCTTTGAGTTTGGTTTAAAAAAGAAAAATGAGAGGTGAGGAATAAGGTGGCTGTGGAGAGAGAGAAAAACAAAACGAAACAGAGAGAGAGGGGAGAATGATAAAAGCATGCAAAGCTGATCCAAGTTTACTGGTAGCTAGAGAAGAGAGGCTTTTTTAGGTCAAGTTGTTTTTCTCAGACTTTTTAAGGATTGTACTTTTGCATAATCAATGGGATCGCCTTTGTAGTAAATCATTTCTGCCTGTTAAAATGTCTGAAAACACCAGACTGACCATTTTTCAGGATGTTTCTTAATCACGTTTAATCAGGTATAATTTTTCAAATCATTTATTAAAAGTGCTATCTTTTACACAAAAGACATTCTTAATCATTAAAACTGGCAAAATGAAGTGCGTTATTGAAAGCACCAGGGAAGGTCAATTTTTCAGAGTAACAACTTTTAAAACATTTTATTATCTAAGACTTTTGCTTGCTTAAAAACAAAAATAATACCTTTATTTTTTCTGAAAGATATAGTTTATTGTAAAAAGTACTTTGAAGATACAGAAAATTTTTAAAAGTTAACCAAAAGCACCCATATTTGCCAAAGACACACAACATAATGTCAAGTAATTATTTCATCTTGACCCTTTTTTATATGTATAGAATATTTCATACATAATTTCGTATCCTAGTTTTTAAAATCTAACATTATATCTTGAACATTTTCACATGTGCTTGCATACTTTTCTAAAATATACTTATAGTTGCTATATAATGTTATACCACATAGGTGCAACACACTTTCTTTTATACTTCCTCTACTATAGGACATTTAAGTGTTTTCGTGTATGGGATATTGTTAACCATATTGCTAACCATATTGTCATAAACAAAACTTGCTTTCCTGCATTTCTGATTGTATCTCTAGTTTATAGACCTAGATTTGCAATGATTGGGCCCGAATATATGAATATTTATAAGGACCTTTATATATTTTATTGTCCAGAAAAATATTTTCTTGAGTACATCGGTAAGCTGATAAGAAATTGTCATCCAGCAGCCAAATGAAGGCAGACACCTGAAATGGATAAATTGCTTTCTGAAGCCAACCTTCAATATAAGAGAATTTGCTGAGCCTAACAAACTTGGACTTTTGTTTTTCACAGCCGTGTGGAGTTCACGGAATAGGAGACAAAGCTCATAGTCCTCCTGAGGTGGAGAACCTAACAGGAGACACTTTACAAAGCTTGGGCCCCAAAGAACCACACCACAGGTTAAGGGTTAACTATAAATAAATCTGTTCCTCATCCAAGAGACAGCAAGGAAAACTGTAATACCTGCCTTGAAATTTGGCACTAAGAGTGTGAGGCTATTTTCTGTAGAGATTTTGTAATAGCAAGATAGTCCTCACAAGAAGTAAAATGATGAGTACATGGTAAACGTAAATAGAGAATATTTATACAATAATAATGATGATGTCTTATGGAACAAGAACAAATAAAACAAAATACTGAATAACAGCATACAAGTCAAAAGGAGGTTTGATCACATTGGAAAAGGCTTAAAGTGTACTAAAGTTCTTGTACTATTCAGTTTGAAGGTAAATATACTGAATAGCTTTAGAATTTCAAAGGATGGGTATCATATAGGCAATGATCTCTGACCACATGTGATTAAGTTACATATCAATAGGTAACTACAGAGATACCATATGCTCAGAAGTTGAGATACACACTTTAATAACTAACAAATCAAAAGAGAAATTATAATGGAAATTATGAAATAGTTGGAAATAAAAATTAACGACAAAAATGCAATATAACAAAACTTGGATCCATCTAAGGCAATAACTAGAGGGAAATTAACAGTCAAGTATTTACATTAAAGAAAAGAAAGGCTGGAAACTAATGGAATACACATACATCTCAAGAATTTTTTAAATAGTAGAAAAATAAATGCAAGAAAAAGATAAGTAAATGAACAACAAAAAGTGGAGATTAGTGAAATACAAAATAAACATATAGAGGACCAACACAGCCAATTTCAACCTTAAGGAAAAAAGATAAAATTGAAAAATCACTGGCAAAAGTAAGCAATAAATAAAAAGTAAGAGATATGGTACAGATGCACATTATTAGTAATGTGAAAGGATATATAACAAAAATGCAATTGTTATTAAAAAGATTATAGGAAGATATTATGAGCAATTTCACGCCAGTACACTTAATAACTTACATGACATGGAAAGATATTTAGAAAAGCATAACATGCAAAGTGTCTGAAGAAGAAATATAAAATGAATCATTAGGACGGGGCTGTAATCCAAAATGTGACTTGTGTCTTTATTAAAAAAGGAAGAGACATCATAGACGTGCATGCCCAGAGAAAAGGCCATGTGACAACTCAGTGGGAAAGCAGCTATCCTCAAGCCAAAGAGAGAGACTTCAGGAAAAATCAATCCTGTTGGTACTTTGATCTTGGACTTTCAGCCTCCAGAATAGGGAGATAATAAATTTCAGTTGTCTAAGCCATCTCGTTTGTGGTATTTTGTTACGGCAGTCCTAGCAGACCAAGACACATATATTCACCTAACAAGAGAGTCATAAAGTATATAAAAAAACACTGAGAGAATTCAAGGGAGAAGTAGACTTCTTTTTCTTTCTTTGACAGAGTCTTGTCCTGTTGCCTAGTCTGGAGTACAGTGGCACAATCATGGCTCACGGAAGCTTTGACCTCTTTGGATCAAGTGATTCTCCCACCTCATCCTCCCAAGTAGCTAGGACTATAGGCACATACCACCACACCTGGCTAATTATTTTTTATTTTGTAGAGACACAGTCTCACTGTGTTGTTCCAGGTGGGACTTGAACTACTGGGCTCAAATGATCTTCCTGCTTTCTCCTCAAAAAGTGCTAGGATTATAGGTGTGAGCCACCACACGTGGCTGACAATTCAGTACTAGTTGTAGACTTCAATGTCTCACTTTCCACAACGGATAGAACAAGTAGGCAAAAGATCAAGAAGGAAATAGAAGATACTATTATACTATACTATAAATCAAATAGAACTAACAGACAACCATAAAATGCTCTGAAGAGCAGAATACGCATTCTTCTTGAGTGGGTGTGGAAGATTTCCAGGATAGACCATATGCCATGCCATAAAACAAGTGTCAATACATTAAAAAGATAAGAATAATACAACATATGTTTCCTGTTCACATTGAAATAGTATTAGAAATAAATAAGAGAAAGAAATTCTGGAGCTTCATAAATATGTGGGAATTAAAAAATACAGTCCCACATAGTCAGTGGATCAAATTAAAAAATCACAAAGGTAATTAGACAATCCTTTGAGAGGAATGAACATAAAATATAACATATAAAACTTATGGGTTATAGCTGAAGTAGTGCTAACAGGGAAATGTATAACTGTAAATGCTCATAGTGAAAAATAAGAAGGATACCTTCTACCTAAAACACTAGAAAAATGTGGAGCAACTAAATCTAAAGCAACTAAAATGATGAAAGTAATAAAGATTAAAGCAGAAATTAATGAAATAGTAAGTACCAAAGCAATGGAGATAATCAAAGAAACCAAAAGTTTTTTCCTTTGAAAAGATAAACAAAATGCATGAACTCATATGTAGACTGATCAAATAAAGCATTTTTGAAAGAATCAAAATTAGAAATGATAAAAGAACATTATTCTTGACCTTACAGCAATAAAAAGGATTATAAGAGAATACCATGTGTAATTTTATGCCAACAAAGTAGATAACCAGGATGAAATGTACAAATGCCTACAAAACAAAAACTACTACTTTCAGTTTCTCGTCCGGTATAGGGTTTGGAAGTCATTACTCTTATCTTCACAATGAGAAAAAGGCTGAATAAACTGAATCTCAACAACTCCTCTTAGATCCTTTAGAGAATTGAGATTATAGGTCAAACGGTTGTCCCCCAACCAACAAATTGGCGAGACAGACAGATGAATATAGAGGACCACAGCTTATTGGAGTAGAAACCCAGGAGCAGATATTACCACTGGAATAAGTACTAGGGCAGGAAAGCAAACTGTAATTGATGAATTGCTGGAGGCTGAATGTGGACAAATTTGAGAGTTAAAAACTCCAGGGGGTGGGGGTCCCAGTCTTGGTGGGCAGTACCCTCCATTTTGTGAGTTTTACCTCCAGAAACCTTACCACATTCTCACAGTGAAGATTGGATAAAAATTCAGCGGTTGTTCTGGCAGGGGACAAAAAGTTATCATTCTGAAATATGCCCAGAGCATTTTATTCTTCTTAACAAGACCTGTCATTAAGAAAACCTATTTTCTGGTTTTACCAGAGCCTAACAAACCTGGGGGAAGAGAAATAACCAACTCAATCCACCTCTAGCTTTCCATCTTGGGGAAGGGAAATACCAATTTCAGTCTCCTCTCGCCTCCTGCCTCATCTAAGGGGGGAAAAACTGAGAAGCTCTTCTGAAGGTCAAGCCTAGGGGCACAGGCTTATGAAAAGACTTGGACCTAATCATAGGACTATAGAATGCATTCCCTCCACCTACGCCTTACCACTACATCAGTAAGGCTCCTGTATAATAGGGGAATATAATGAGAAGAACCGCACATTTCAGACGTTATTTAAGAAGTTTCTATGGAAATCCAAAGACAACATGGGAGACAAAAACACCAGAGGAAAGTTCAGTCTCTGGCATATACAGCTACAGCCAACAGTAAACACAGCCTAGTTTCTAGCCAGATAAACATGAAACCTCACCGCAAAGACCTATTTACCTCGGTTTCTTTTCCCCAATTCATCATGTTCAGCATTCAATAAAAGCTTACGAGGCATGCTAAAAGACAAAAAACACAATTTGAAGAGACAGAGCTAACATAATAACCAGACCCAAATATGATAGAAATGTAAAAGTTGACAGACCAGGAATTTAAGACAACTATGATAAATATACCAAGGGCTGTATTGGAAAAAGTAGTCAACATTCAAAAAAAGATGAATAATGTAAGCAGAGAGATGAAAACTCCAGGAATCAATGGGAAAACCTAGAAATAAAAAAAGTACCACAATTGAAATGAAGAATGCCTTTGATGGTCTCATCAAGTGCCTGGGTATGACCAAAGAAGGAACTGGTGAGCTTGGAGAAATGTCAGTAGAAACTTCTACAACTGAATTGCAAAGAGAAAAATAATCATAATAAGGACAGAACAGAATAGCCAATGACTATGGTACAATTATGAAAGGTGTAACATATAGCTAACGAGATATTAGAAGAACAGGGTACAGTGTACACTGCTCAGGTGATGAGTGCACCATAATCTCAGAAATCACCACTGAAGAACTTATCCATTTAACCAGAAACCACCTGTTCTCCAAAAAAAAAACTATTGAAATAAAATAAAATAAAAAGAAGAAGAAAGTAAAGAACCAAATAAATATCAAAGCAATATTGACTGAAATTTCCCAATTTACTTATAGATATTAAGCCACAGTCCCAGGAAAGTTAGTTAACACCAAGCAGAATAAAGAATAAAAAATGTACTCCTAGCCGTATTATATTTGAATTGCAAAAAATTAAACACAAAGAGAAAATCTTGAAAAAAAAAAAAAAGCCAACGGGAAAGAAATAGTTTACCCATATAGAGCAGCACGTATAACATTACACTGGACTCATTGGAAACCATATAAATCAAGAAGAGAGTGAAGTGAAATGCTCAGTGTTGAAAGAACAAAGAAACACTAACTAGAATTCTGTATCCAGAAAAATTATCTTTCAGAAGTGAAGGAGAAATATATTTTATTAGACAAACAAAAATTGAGGGAAAATTTTTTTTTAAAAATTGAGGGAATTCATCAGCAGTATACTTGCCTTGCAAAAAATGTTAAAGAAGTTCTTCAGAAAGAAGTAAAACTGAATAGATTGTAAATTAGGATTAACATAAGAAATGAAGAGACTTAGGTAAGAAATTAAGGAAGGTTAAAATAAAATATTTTATTTTTTCTTTTATAATAAAATGAAATATTTTATTATTCTGAATAAATATAATATTAAGAATAATAGCAACAGTGTATTGGGAAATTATAGCTTATGGATAAGTGAAATGAATTGCAATAACATTATAAGGGACAGGAGGAAGGAATTGGGAATGTTCTAAGTTACTTGTATATCCGTAAAGTGGTATAGTATCATCTGAAATTGAACTTGGATTGGTTGTAAATGTATATTGCAAACTCAAGGGCAACCATTTAAAAAAGGTTTAAAAAAGATATATTAGTTACGGTTCTCCAGAGAAACAGAACCAATAGGAGATATTAATAATACATTTACTGGCCAGGTACGGTGGCTCATGCCTGTAATCCCAGCACTTTGGGAGGCTGAGGAAGGCGGATCACCTGAGGTCAGGAGTTCCAGACCAGCCTGGCAAACATGGTGAAACCCTGTTTCTACTAAAAATACAAAAAATTAGCTGGGCATGGTGGCATGCACCTGTAATCTCAGCTACTCGGGAGGCTGAGGTAGGAGAATCACTTGAATCCGGGAGGCAGAGATTGCAGTGAGCCAAGATCATGCCATTGCACTCCAGCTTGGGCAACAAGAGTGAAACTCCATCTCAAAAAAAAAATAGCCATTTACTGTGAGGAATTGGCTCACACAATTATGGAGGCTGAGAAGTCCCATTTTCTGCCATGGGCAAACTGGAGACATGGAAAGCTGGTGATACAATTTCAGTCCGAGTCTGATAGTCTGAGAATCGGGGGGCTGATGGTACTGATTCTAGCTCAAGAGCGGAAAACCTGTGTCGAAGCTCACCCAGGCAGGCAGGTAGCAAAAGGAGTAAATTCCGACTTTTTGCTCTACTCAAGTCCTCAATAGTTTGAATGATGTTCACCTACATTGGGTAGGACAATCTGATTTACTGAGTACATTGATTTGAATGTAGATCTCATCTGAAAATGTCCTCATAGACACACCCAGAAATAATGCTTTAATGTAGGCACCCCATGGGGCAGTCAAATGGACACATAAAACACCATTACAAAATACAATTGATATGCTAAGAGAGGAGAAAAAACCAGAATCACATAAAATGCTCAATTAAAAGCAGAGAAGGCAGAAAAATAGAAGACAAAAAGAAAAGTGACAAAGAATAAGAAAGGGCAACAAAAATACTAGCAGATACGGTTGATATTAATTCAATTATACTAATAATCAGTTTAAAAGTCAATCATCTAAATACACAAATTAAAAAATGATGACTCTCTTATACAAAAAATATACTTGCACATTCATGTTTATAGTAGCACAATTCGCAATTGCAAAAATGTGGAACCAACCAAAATGCCCATCAATCAACAAGTGGATAAAGAAACTGTGGTATGTGTATATGCATATACATACACATACACACACACACACATGAATTTATACATATATATGAGCTTATATATATATGTGTGTGTGTGTGTGTGTATATATATATGATGGAATACTACTCAGTCATAAAAAGGAATGAATTAATGGCATTCCCAACAACCTGGATGAGATTAGAGACTATTATTCCAAGTGAAATAACTTAGGAATAGAAAACCAAACATCATATGTTCTCAGTTACAAGTGGGAGCTAAGCTATGAGGATGAAAAGGTGGAAGAATGACACAATGGACTTTGAGGACTCAGGGGCAAATTGTGGGAAGGGGGTGAGGGATAAAAGACTACAAATTGGGTGCAGTGTGTACTTCTCGGGTGATGGATGCACAAAAATCTCACAAATCACCACTAAAGAACATACTCATGTAACCAAACACCACCTGTTCCCCAATAACCTATGAAAAAAAAAAAAAAAAGGTGACTATCTGAGTGGATATGAAAACAAGATCCAACTATATGTTGTGTATAAGAAACCCCAGTTAGAGATGAAGAGTCAGATAAAAAATAAAGGAATAGAGAAAGATAAACCATGTTAACACAATCAAAAGAAAGCTAGAGTATATATAAATATGTATGTATTTATATATAATATGTTTTATACCTAGTATATATATTTGTATATGTAATATATTTTATATTGTGTGTGTGTGTATATATATATACAGATATATATATAATATTATTTTTTTTTTTAAAGAAAGTTCTTTCTCTGTTGTCCACGTTGGAGTGCAGCAGTGTGAACATGGCTCATTGCAGCCTCCACCTCCTGGGCTCAGGTGATCCTCCAACCACAGCCTCTTCAGTAGGTGGGACCACAGTTGTGTGCCATTATCTCCAGATAATGTTTTAATTTTTTGTAGATACAGGGTCTCCCTATGTTGACCAGGCTAATCTCGAACTCCTAGGCTCAAGTAATCCTTCCACCTAGGCCTCCCAAAGTGCTGGGATTAAAGACACGAGCCACCACGCCGAGCCTATATTAATATTATATATTACATTCAGACAAAGCAGACTTCAGAACAAGAAAAAGTATCAGGGATAAAGTGGGGGAAAATAATAAAGGAGTCAATTTTCCAAGAAGACATAACAATCCTGAATATGTATGTCCCTGACAACAATATATTAACATGTGAGGCAAAAACTAATAAAACTTCAAGGAGAAATAGATGAATCCACTATTATAGTGAACATCAACATCCTTCTATCAGCAATTGACAGATCCAGCCAGCAGAAAATCAGTTAAGGATGTAGTTGAACTGAACAACACCATCAATCAAGTAAATCTAATTGACATTTATAGAATACTTCATCTAACAGCGGCAGAATGCATGCTGCTCTCAAGTTCATGCAGAGCATCCACCAAGATGAAACACATTCTGGACCATGAAACACAACTTAATACACTTAAAAGAATAGAAATCACAGAAAGGAATCTCTCAGATGGCAATGAAATTAAACAAAACATTCAATACCAGAAAGATAGTTGGGAAACTCCAAACCTGAAGATTAAACAACACACTTCTATATAATCCATGGATTAAAGAAGTTTCAAGAGAAATTTAAAAATATTTGAGCTAAATGAAAATGAAAACAGAACTTATCAAATCTCTGGGATGCAATGAAAGCAGTGCTTAGGGGATAATTTCTAGCATTGAATGCATATATTAGAAAAAGAGAAAATTTTAAAATCGATAATCTAAGCTTCCACCCTAGGAAACTGGGGAATAAAAGAACAAATTAAATCTAGGCAAGCAGAAAAAAAGTAATTATAAAGATTAGAGTAGAATTCTCTTCCAGAAGATAGAAGCAGAGGAAATATTTCCTAATTCACTCCATGAGGCCAACATTACCCTAATACTAAAACTGAACAAAATTATTACAAGAAAGAAAAACTACATAACAGTGTCTCTCATGAATGCAGATGCAAACATCCTCAACAAAATATTATCATATTGGATACAACAATGTATAAAATAATTATATACTGTGACCAAGAGGGATTTATCCCAAGTATACAAGGATGGTCCAACATTAGAAAATCAATTAATGTAATCCATCACATCAACAGGCCACAGAACATGTCATATGATTCTATCAGTAGATGCAGAAAAAGTATTTTGGTAAATCCAACACTCATTCATGATAAAAATTCTCAGCAAACTAGGAATAGAGGGGGACTTCCTCAACTTGATAAAAAAACATCTACAGAAAACCTACAGTTAACATCATTTTTTAAAATTTTAAATTTTTGCCAGGCACGGTGGCTCAAGCCTGTAATCCCAGCACTTTGGGAGGCCGAGACGGGTGGATCACGAGGTCAGGAGATCGAGA
>NC_045445.1:40992514-41012377 GCF_002776525.5 Piliocolobus tephrosceles | reverse complement strand
AAAAAAAAAAAAAAAAAAAAAAAAAAAAAAAAAAAAAAAATTTGTGAGTACATAGTAGGTATATATATTTGAGTTACATAAGACGTTTTGATACAGGCATGCAATGCATAATAATCACATCACGCAAAATGGGGTATCCATTCCCTCAAGCGTTTATCCTTTGTGTTATAAAGAATCCAATTAAATCTTTTAGTTTTATTTCTTTATTTATTATTTTATTATTTTTTTTTTGAGACAGAGTCTCCCACTGTCACCCAGACTGGAGTGCAGTGGCATGATCTCTGCTCACTGCAACCTCCGCCTCCTGGGTTCAAGCGATTCTCCTGCCTCAGCCTCCCAAGTAGCTGGGATTATAGGTGCCCACCACCATGCCCGACTAATTTTTTAAAATTATTTTTAGTAGAGAAGGGGTTTCACTATATTGGCCACAGTGGTCTTGAACGCCTGACCTCGTGATCCACCTGCCTCGGCCTCACAAAGTGCTGGAATTACAGACTTGAGCCACCGCGCCCGGCCTCTTTTAGTTATTTTTAAATGTACAGTTAAATTATTTTGACTATAATCACCCTGTGATGTTATCAAATACTAGGTATTATTCATTCTTTGTATTTTTTGTATGCATTAACCATCCCCACATTCACCCTTTCTGGCACTCACTACCCTTCCCAGCCTCTGGCAACCATCCTTCTACTCTCTGTCTCTATGTGTTCAATTGTTTTGAGTTTTACATTCCATGAATTAGGGAGAACATGAGATGTTTGTCTTCCTGCGCCTGACTTATTTCACTTAACTTAATGACCTCCAATTTCATGTTCTTGCAAATGACAAGATCTCATTCCATTTTATGGATAAGTAGTACTCCACTGTGTATAAGTACCGCATTTTCTTTATCCATTCATGTGTTGATGGACAGGTTGCTTCCAAATCTTAGCTATTGTGAACAGTGCTGCAACAAACATAGGAGTCCAGATATCTCTTTGATATACTGATTTCCTTTCTTTTGGGTATATACCCAGCAGTTGGAGGGCTGGATCATATGGTAGGTCAATTTTCATTTGTTTATTTATTTGGGTGGGGCAGGGACAGGGTCTTGCTCTGTCACCTAGGCTGGAGTGCCGTGGCATGATCTCAGCTCACTGTAACCTCTGCCACCCAAGCTCAAGTGATCCTCCCACCTCAGCCTCCCAAGTTGCTGGAACTACCTCCCAAGTTGCTGGAACTACTGGCATGCACCACCACACCTGCCTCATTTTTGTACTTTTTGGTAGAGGTGGAGTTTTGCCATGTTGGCTAGGCTGATCTCCAACTCCTGGGCTCAAGTGATCCACCGGCCTGGGCCTGCCTCCCAAAGTGCTGGGATTACAGGTATGAGCCATCATGCCCGGCCAATTGCCAATTTTTATTTTTTGAGGACCCTCCAAACTGTTCTCCATGGTGGTTGCACTAATTTACATTCCCACCAACAGTGTACAAGGGTTCCCTTTTCTCCACGTTCTTACTGGCATTTGTTATTGCTTATCTTTTGGATATAAGCCATTTTAACTGGGGTGAGATGATACCTAATTATAGTTTTGATTTGCATTTATCTGATGATCATCTTTTCATATGCCTGTTTGCCATTTGTATGTTTTCTTTTTCTTTCTTTCTTTCTTTTCTTTTTTTTTTAAACAGAGTCCTGCTCACACTGCTGCCCAGGCTGGAGTGCAGTGACGTGATCTTGGTTCACTGAAATCTTGCCTCCTGTGTTCAAGAGATTCTCCTGCCTCAACCTCCTGAGTAGCTGGGATTACAGGCACATGCCACCATGCCCAACTAATTTTTGTATTTTTAGTAGAGACCATGTGTTGCCATGTTGGCCAGGCTGATCTCAAACTCCTGGCCTCTAATGATCCTCTTGCCTTGGCCTCCCAAAGTACTGGTATTACAAGCATGAGCCACCACGCCCAGACTGTGTTACTAATTTTATTTTAGACCTGAACCACCTTGTTAACAAAGTAATTAGCAGTGTTCTCCCCAGGTAAGAAGAAGCCTTTTTTTTTTTTTTTTTTTTTTTTTTTAGATGAAGCTTTGTTCTTTGTTCTTGTTGCCCGGGCTAGAGTGCAATGTTGTAATCTCGGCTCATACAACCTCCGCCTCCCGGGTTTAAGCGATTCTCCTGCCTCACCCTCCCAAGTAGCTGGGATTACAGGCATGCACCACCATGCCTGGCTAATTTTTTAATTTTTAACTTTTAGTAGAGGCAGGGTTTTACCATGTTGGTCAGGCTGGTCTTGAACTCCTGACCTCAAATGAACTGCCCGCCTCAGCCCAAACTGCTGGGATTACAGGCATGAGGCGTCAAACCCGGCCCCATTTGTATGTTTTCTTTTGAGCAATGTCTATTCAAAACTCCTGCCTATTTCTTTATCAGATTGTTAGGCTTTTTCGTGTAGAGTTGTCTGAGCTCCTTATATATTCTGGTTATGAACTCCTTGTCAGATGGGTAATTTGCAAATATTTTCTCCCATTCTGTGGGTTGTCGCTTCACTGCTGATTGTAACCTTTGCTGTGAGGAAGCTTTTTAACTTAATGTGGTCACATTTGTCCATTTTGTCTTTGGTTTTCTGTACTTGTGGGTTATTGTGCAAGAAATTTTTGTCTAGACTAATGTCATGGAGATTTTCCCTAATGTTTTCTTGTAGTAATTTCATGATTTGAGGTCTTAGATTTAAGTCTTCAATCCATTTTGATTTGATTTTTATATATGGCAGGAGAAAGGGGTCAAGATTCATTCTTCTGCATATGGATATCCAGTTTTTATAACATTGTTTATTGAAGAGACTCTCTATTTCCCAGTGTATGTTCTTGGCATGTCTTTTAAAAATGAGTTCGCTGTAGGTATGTGGATTTGTTTGTGGGTTTTCTATTCTGTTCCATTGATCTATGTGTCTGTTTTTATGACACACCATGCTGTTTTGATTACTATAGCTCTGTAATATAATTTGAAGTGAGGAAATGTGATTTCTCCAGTTTGATCCATTTTGTTCAGGATAGCTTTGGCTATTCTGGGTTCCATATAAATTTTATGATTAGTTTTCTATTTCTATGAGGAATGTCATTGGTATTTTGTCAGGGGTTGCATTGAATCTTTAGATTGCTTTAAATAGTGTGGATTTGATAACAATATTAGTTCTTCCATTCCATGAACATGTACTGCCTTTCTATTTTTTGGTGTCCCCTTTAATTTCTTTCATCAGTGTTTTATAGTTTTTGTTATAGAGATTTTTCACTTTTGTCATTAATTCCTGGGTATTTAATTTTATCTGTGGTTAATGTAAATGGGAATTCTTTTTTATTTCTTTTAAGTTTGTTCATTGTTGGCATGAAAAATACTACTGGTTTTTGTATGCTGATTTTGTATCCTGCAACTTTACTGAATTTGTTTATCAGATCTAGTACTTTTTGTGTGTGTATGGAGCCTTTAGGGTTTTTCCAAATATAAGATCATAACATCAGAAAACAAGGATAATTTGACTTTTTCCTTTCCAAATTGGATGCCTTTTATATCTTTCTCTTGTCTGATTGCTCTAACTAGGATTTACAGTACTATGATGAATAACAGTGATGAAAGTGGGATTCCTCGTCATGTTCTAGTACTTAGAGAAAAGGCTTTCAACCTAGAACCAGAAATACCATTTGACCCAAGTATATATAATATACCATTTGATCCCATTACTGGGTATATACCTAAAGGAATATAAATCATTCTATTATAAAGATACATGGACATGTATGTTCATTGCAGCACTATTCACAATAGCAAAGACATGGAATCAACTCAAATGCCCATCAATGATAGACTAGATAAAGAAATGTGGTACATATACACTATGGAATACTATGCAGCCATGAAAAGGAATGAGGTTATGTCTTTTGCAGGGACATGGATGGAGCTAGACGCCATTACCCTCAGCAAACTAACACAGGAACAGAAAACAAAACACTGCATGTTCTGACTTATAAGTGGGACAGATGGAGGGAGAGCATCAGGATAATTAACTAATGCATGTGGGCTCAATAGTTAGGTGATGGGTTGACAGATGCAGCAAATCACCTCGGCACACATTTACCTAGGTAACAAACCTGTACATCCTGCACATGTATCCCAGAACTTAAAATAAAATAATATATATATATTTTTTAAAATAAAAGGCTTTCAGTTTTCCCCTCTCAGTATGATACTAGCTGTATGTCTGTCATGCATGGATTTTATTATATTGAGGTATGCTCCTTCTATATCCAATTTTTTGAAGGTTTTTATCAAATTTTATCAAATGTTCTTCAGCATCAATTGAAATGATCACATAGTTTTTATCCTTCATTCTGTTGACATGATGTATCACACTGATTGATTTGCACATTTTGAATCATCCTTGCATCCTAGAGATAAATCTCATTTGGTCATGTGAATGAACTTTTTAATGTGTTGTTGAATTTGGTTTGTTAATATTTTGTTGAGGATTTTTGCATACATATTTATCAGAGATATTGGTCTGTAGTTTTCCTTTTGTTGATGTATCTTTTTCTGGTTTTGGTATCAAAACTGGCCTCATAGAGTTTGGAAAGATTCCCTTCTTTTTTTTTTTCTGAATATGAATAGGATTGGTATTAATTCTTTAAATGTTAGGTAGAATTCTGCAGTGAAGCCATTGACTCCCAGGTTTTTCTTTATTGGGAGACTTTTTATTATGCCTTCAATTTCATTACTTGTTATTAGACTGTTCAGGTTTTGGATTTCTTTATGGTTCAATCTTGCTAGGTTGTATGTTTCTAGGAATTTGTCAATTTCTTCTAGAATTTCCAATTTATTGGCATCTATTTGCTCATGGTAGCCACTAAAAATCCTTTGAATTTGTGCAGCATCAGCTGTAATGTTTTCTTTTCCATCTCTGATTTTATTTATTTGAATCTTCTCTCTTTTTTCTCAGTCTGTATAAAGGTTTGTCAATTTTGTTTAACTTTTCAAAAAACAAACTTTTTTTCATTGATATTTTGTATTTTCTTCATTTCATTTTTACTTCTTTTTCCTGCTCTGATCTTTATTACATCTTCTCTTATACTAATTTTGGGTTTGGTTTGCTCCTCCTTTTCTAGTTCTTTAAGATGCATCACCAACTTGTTTATTTGACAGTTTTCCTCTTTTTGATGTAGTCACTGCTATAAACTTCCCACTTAGTACAGTTTTCACTGTATCCCCTAGGTTTTGGTATGTTATGTTTCCATTGTTATTTGCTTTAATACATTTTTCAGTTTCTTCATTTCTTTTTTTTTCTTTTTCTTTTTTCTTTTTTTTTTGAGATGGAGTCTCGCTCTGTCACCCAGGCTGGAGTGCAGTGGCCGGATCTCAGCTCACTGCAAGCTCTGCCCCCCGGTTTTACCCCATTCTCCTGCCTCAGCCTCCTGAGTAGCTGGGACTACAGGCGCCCGCCACCTCGCCCAGCTAGTTTTTTGTATTTTTTTTCAGTAGAGACGGGGTTTCACCGTGTTAGCCAGGATGGTCTCGATTTCCTGACCTCGTGATCCGCCCGTCTCGGCCTCCCAAAGTGCTAGGTTTACAGGCTGAGCCACTGTGCCCGGCCAGTTTCTTCATTTCTTCATTGACCCACTAGTCATTCAAGAGCATGTTGTTTAATTTTCATATATTTGCATAGTTTCCCAAATTCCTCTTGTTATTTATTTCTAGTTTTATTCCATTGTGGTTAGAGAAGATGCTTGATACTATTTCAATAGTTTTGAATGTTTTGACTTGCTTTGTGAACTAACATGTGGTCTATCCTTTAGAATGATCCATGTGCTGAGAAAAAGAATGTGCATTCTGCAGTCATTGGATGTAATGTTCTGTAAAAATGTATTAGATCAATTAGGTATGCAGTGCACATTAAGTTTGATGTTTCCTTGTTTATTTTATGTCTGGGAGATTTGTCCAATGCTGAAAGTGGGTTGTTGAAGTCTCCAGCTATTGTATTGTAGCCCATCTCTCTCTTTAACTCTAATAATATTTGCTTTATATATCTGGGTGCTCCAGTGCTGGGTATATATATATTTATAATTGTTATATCCTCTTGTTTAATTGACACCTTTATTATTATATACTGACCTTCTTTGTTTCCTCTTATAGTTTTTGTATTGAAATCTATTTTGTCTGATATAAGCATAACTATTCTTACTCTTTTTTTTTTGGTTTCCATTGGCATGGAATATCTTTTTCCATTTCTTTATTTTCAGTCTATGTATGTCTTTACAGGTGAGGTGTGTTTCTCGTAGGCAACAGATCAATGGATCTTTTAAAAATTTGTTCAGATGGCCAGGCATGGTGGCTGAAGCCTGTAATCCCAGCACTTTGGGAGGCCGAGGTGGGTGGATCACTTGAGGTCAAGAGTTCGAGACCAGCCTGGCCAACATGTTGAAACCCTGTCTCTGCTAAAAATACAAAAATTATCTGGGCATGGTGGTGTGCACCTGTAGTCCCAGCTACTCAAGAGGCTGAGGCATGAGAATCGCTTGAATCCAGGAGGTGGAGGTTGCAGTGAGCCGAGATCATGCCATTGCACTCCAGCCTGGGTGACAGAGTGAGACTCCATCTCAAAAAAATAATAAAATAAAATAAAATAAAATAAAACAAAATAAAATTTGTTCAGGTACTCTATGTCTTTTGATAAATGAATTTACTCTATTTACATTCTATATTATTATTGATAAATAAGGACTTATTCTTGCCATTTTGTTATTCGCTTTCTTGTCTTCTCTTCCTTTCTTTCCTTCCTGTCTTTCTTTTCGTGAATGTGATTTTCTCTAGTGATATGATTTGTTTTCACACTTTCGACTGGTGTATCTGTTGCATGTTTTTGATTTGAAGTTACCATGAGGCTTGCAAATACTATCTTATAACCCATTACTTTAAGCTGATAATAACACTGTTTGCATAAACAAACAAGCAACAAGAAAACTAAGAGAGACTCCATGTTTTACCTTCATTCCCCTGCTTTTTAACTTTTTGTTGTTACTATTGATATTGTATTGTCTATGTCTTGAAAAGTTGCTGTGGCTATTATTTTTGATCGTTTCATTGTTTAGTCTTTCTACTTAAGAGTAGTATAGATACCACAGGTACATTGTTATATTCTGTGTTTTTCTGTGTACTTACTATTACCAGTGAGTTTTCTATGTACTTACTATTACCAGTAAGATTTCTACTTTCAGGTAATTTTCTATTGCTCATTAACATCCTTTTATTTCTGATTGAAGTACTCCCTTTAGCATTTCTTGTAGGACAGATCTGGCATTGATGAAATCTTTCAGCTTTTGTTTGTCTGGGAAAGTCTTTATTTCTTCTCCATAGGATAATTTTACCAAATATAGTCTTCTAGGGTAAAAGTTGTTGTCCTTCAGCACTATAAACATGTTATGCCACTCTCCCTTGGCCTGTAAGGTTTTCACTGGAAAGTCTGCTGCCAGATGTATTGGTTCTCCATTGTATGTTCTTTGTTTCTTTTCTCTTGTTGCTTTTAGGATTCTTTCTTTATCCTTGATCTTTGGGAGTTTATTAAATGTATTCTTTGGGTTAAATCTGCTTGGTGTTCTATAACCTTCTTTTAGTTGGATATTGATATCTTTCTCTAGGTATAGGAAGTTATCTGTATAATCCCTTTGAGTAAACTTTATACTCTTATCTCTTTCTTCACTGGTTCTTTCTTTTTTGTGATCAGTTTTGCTATTAAAAGACCCTGATGCATTTTTCAATATGCAAACTGCATTTTTCAACTCCAGAAATTTCTGGAATTTCTGCTTGATTCTTTTTAAGTATTTCAATCTCTTTTTAAAATTTATCTGATAGAATTCTGAATTCCTTCTCTGTGTTATCTTGAATATCTTTGAGTTTTCTCAAAGCAGTTATTTTGAATTCTCTGTCTGAAAGGTCACCTATCTCTGTTTCTCCAGGATTGGTCCCTAGTGCCTTATTTAGTTCATCTGGTAATTTCATGTTTTCCTGGTTCGTGTTGATGCTGGTAGATATTACTCAGTGTGTGGACATTGAAGAGTTAGATATTTATTGGAATCTTCACTGTCTGGACTTGTTTGTGTCTGTTCTTCTTGGGAAGGCTTTACAGATATTCAAAAGGACCTGGGTGTTTTGATCTAAGCTGTATCTGCTTTAGGGGGCACACCAAGCACAGTAATGCTTTGGTTCTTCCAGATGTGTAGCGGTACTGCCTACATGGTCTTGGACAAGATCCGGTAGAATTCTCTGGATCACCAGGCAGAGACTCTTGTTTTCTTCCCTTACTTTCTCCCAAACATATAGAGTGTCTTTCTCTGTTCTGAGCGATGTACCACTGGTGATGGAGTGACACAAGCCCCCCGTGGCCACCACCAATATGACTGCACTGGGTCAGACCTGAAGGCAGCAGTGTACTGAGTCTTGCTCAAGGCCTGCTGTAACTGCTTCTTAGTTACTGCCTATGTACACTCAAAGCTCTGGGGCTCTACAGTCAGCAGATTGAAAAGACAGCCAGGTCTATCTCCTTCACTTCATGTTGGTGAGTTCCCTCAGGCTCTGGGTCGGTCCAGAAGTGCCATCTAGGAGCTAGGGGTGAGAGTCAAAAACCTTAGAAGTCCACCTGGTATTCTATTGTGTTGCAGCTGAGCTGGCCCTCAAACTGCAAAATGCAGTCCTTCTCACTCTTCTTCCCCTTTCCAAAGGCAGAGGCGCCTCACTCTGTGGCCACTACCACCTCAGGCTCACAGGAAGTACTACCCAACAACCACTTATGTTCCCTTAAGGCCCAAGGGCTCTTCAGTCAGTTTATGGTGAATGCTGCCTGACCTGGGACTCAACCTTCAAGACAGGGGGCTCCCTCTGGCCCAAGGCAGGTCCAGAAATGCCATCCAAGAGCCAAGTACTGGAAATGGGGACCCCAAGAGCTCACTTGGTACTCTACCCTACTGTGACTGAGCTGGTACCTAAGTTGCAAGACAAAGTCCACTTTACTTTTCTTTTCTCTTTTCTAAAGCAGAAGGACACTCACCCTGTAGCATCCATAGGTTTGAATCCGCTGAATCTCACCTGAAGCCAGCAAGTCTCAGCATCTCACCTAAGGACCTTGACGTAGTACCTGGATATTGCTGCTGGTTATTCAGTTCTCACGGGCTTTTCACTTAGCAGGTGATAAATGCTGCCAGGGTTTGGTTCTTCTCTTTAAGGCAGTGGGTTCCCTTCTGGCCCAGTCTTCTTCTAGAAATGTCCATGAGCTAGAACCTGGACAGTCAGCCTCATGACTGACCAGTGCCCTATCTTGCTGTGGCTGAGCTGGTATCCAAGACACAAGACAAAGTCCTCCTCACTCTCCTATCTCCTCTGCTCAAGCAGAAGGAATGGGTCTCTTTTGGAGTCATGAACTGTGCAGTCTGGTACTAGGGATGGGGTGATGCCAGCACTCCCTTAGCCACCCTAGCTGGTGTTTTAGTAGGTCATGTGCCACTCTCACCCCTAGTCCACTGTCTGTAGACTCAGTTCAACACTAGGCACCTAGGAGTTGCAGTCCTTGTGTCTTAGATTGTCTTTCAAGTCTTTGGGCAGGGGAGCCAGAACACTTTAGCCCATGGTGGCTAGGGCTGCAGGAGCTTAAGTTCAACCACTGGCATTGGTAATTCCTCTCTTGCTAGGGCTTGTTTAAATGCACCCTCTGTGGATGGGCATCAGCTGAGGCTGATCCAGTTTTGCTTTCTTCTGTAGTAAGTGCAGCACCAAGTTTAGTGCCTCACAATTGCTAGTTCTCCCTCTTTCCAGGGCAAATAAATGCTCCTTGCACCAAGCTGTTGCTGCCACTGCTGGGGAACGGGGGAGGGATGGCGTCAGTAGTTCAAGACTGCTTTTCTTACCTCTTCAGTACTTCTTTTAGCAATATGAAGTTAAAAACAGCTACTCTGAGTGCTAACCGGATTTTTGGTTTTTTGTGAAGGTGATTTTCTGTGTAGGTAATTGTTAAATTGGTGTCTTCGCAGGGGATGAGGTGGTGGATGATTGGTGGAGCCTGCTTTTCTGCCATCTTGCTCCACCCCTTTTCTTCTGTTTTTGAAAGAGTTTGTGAAAGGTTGGTGTTATTTCTTCTTAAAACATTTGGTAGAATTCACCAGTGAAGCCACTGAACCTGGACTTTTCTTTGCGCAAAGGTTTTTTATTTAATAATTTAATTTCTCTATTTGGTGTAGCTCTATTCAGATTTTCTATTTCTTACTGAGTCAGTTTCAAAAGTCTGTGGTTCTAAAAAAATTAAGAGACTATTTTCAGGACAGTGTTATGTTTACAGAAAAAATGAACGGAAAAGACAGAGAGTTTCCATATATACCCCTCAACTCCCCTAGACAGTATCCTCTATTATTAACATCTTGCATGACTGTGGTGTATTTGTTTCAACAAATGAGTCAATATTGACACATTAATATTAACTAAAGTCCATGGTTTATATTAGGGTGCACTCTTTATGTTGTGCATCCTGTGAGTTTTGACAATGTATAATGACATGCATCCACCATTAAAGCATCGTACAGAATAGTTTTACTGCCCTAAGAATCCCATTTCACCTATTCATCCTTTCCTTCTGAATCCATAGTAACCACTGATCTTTTTACTGTCTTCATAGTTTCGCCTTTCCCAGAATCTAATGTAGTTGGAAACGTACTATGTAGCCTTTTTGGATCTGCTTTGTGCACTTAGGAATATGCATTTTAGGTTTCTCCATATCCTTTCATTACTGGATACTCAGTTTTTTTAACCGCTGAATAATATTCCATTGTATGAATGTACCATAGTTTGTTTTTCTATTTACCTATTGAAGTTTATCTTGGTTGTTTTGAAATTTTGACAATTATGAATAAAGCTGCTGTAAACATTTGTGTATGTGGGTTTTATGTGTGTATGCTTTCAACTCATTTGGGTAAATACCAAAGAAAACAAATTGCTGGATCATACGACCAAATTACTTTTAATTTTGTAAGAAAATACTAAATGGCTATACTATTTTTGCATTCCCAGCAGTAATGAACACAAGCCCCTGTTACTCCACATCCTTGCTAGCATTTGATGCTGTCAGTGTTTTGGATCTTAGCCATTCTAATAGGTGTGTAGTGATACTTCTTTTTAACACAGGTTCTTGTTAGTTATTTCCTTCTTTTTTAATTTTAGATGGAGTCTTGCTCTGTCACCCACGATGGAGTGCAGTGGCACAATTTTGGCTCACTGCAACCTCCACCTCCCGGGTTCAAGCAATTCTTCTGCCTCAATCTCCTGAGTACCTGGGATTACAGGTGCATGCCACCACGCCTGGCTAATTTTTGTATTTTTAGTAGAGATGGGGCTTCACCATGTTGCTCAGGCTGGTCTCGAACTCCTGACCTTGTGATCTGCCTGCCTCGGCCTTCCAAAGTGCGGGGATTACAGGCGTGAGCCACCATGCTTGCCTGTTATTTCCTTTTTTTTTTTTTTTTTGGTGAATCATCTAGCCAGAACCTATGATTTCATGGGAGACACACACAAAACCTGAGTATGTCACATAAAGTAAAACTCCTAAATAAATTTGTATTTTCTTCTAGCAAAAAACATGGATATGACAGCACATATTTTGGGGACAAAATTCATGCTTGGGTGGAAAATATGATTAGCACAGAAAGTTTGCAATTGAGGGAAATTCATTTCACTAGCAAAAACACCACTCAAAATTTTAAGAAATGATGGGCATTTGTTTAAACAAATTTTATTTGTGTAATCCCTCTAGTGCTTTGAATCCCAGTGAGAAGATATAAACACGTATATCTGTAAACACATTCAATGACTTTATTACCTTAAGTAAAGGAATCTGGTTTTGCATCTAATCCCAAGTGTGTTACACTGACCCAAAACAATAGAGTTGACTAACGTTTAGTGAAGTATAATATAGATATTTTATTTACACAAGTTTGTTGACTCTATTTTCACCCCTAGTCAAAAGTTGCAAACACATTTAGAAATCAAAAGTAGTCACATAGTTCTCATGTCATGGTTTTCATCTCTATCAGTTCTTTTAAGGTCTTCTCTGCATTGATTATTCTAGTTATCCATTCATCCATTCTTTTTTCAAGATTTTTAGTTTCTTTGCGCTGGTTACGTAGTTCTTCCTTTAGCTCTGAGAAGTTTCCTTTAGCTCTGAGAAGCCTTCTTCTCTCAACTCATCAAAGTCATTCTCCGTCCAGCTTTGTTCTGTTGCTGGCAATGAGCTGTGTTCCTTTGGAGGTGGAGATGCGCTCTGATTTTTTGAATTTCCAGCTTTTCTGTACTGCTTTTTCCCCATCTTTGTGGTTTTATCTGCCTTTGGTCTTTGATGATGGTGATGTACTGATGGGGTTTTGGTGTGGGTGCCCTTTCTGTTTGTTAGTTTTCCTTCTAACAGTCAGGACCCTCAGCTGTAGGTCTGTTGGAGTTTGCTTGAGGTCCACTCCAGACCCTGTTTGCCTGGGTATCAGCAGTGGAGGCTGCAGAAGATAGAATCTTGCTGAACAGTGAGTGTTGCTGTCTGATTCTTGCTCTGGCAGTTTCGTCTCAGGGGTGTACCCCACCATGTGAGGTGTGAGGTGTCGGTCTGCACCTAGTGGGGGATGTCTCCCAGTTAGGCTACCCAGGGGTCAGGGACCAACTTGAGCAGGCAGTCTGCCCCTTCTCAGATCTCAACCTCCGTGCTGGGAGTTCCATTGCTCTCTTCAAAGCTATCAGACAGGGGCATTTACCTCTGCCGAGGTTTCTGCTGCTTTTTGTTTAGCTATGCCCTGTTCCCAGAGGTGGAGTCTACAGAGACAGGCAGGCCCCCTTGAGCTGCGGTGGGCTCCACCCAGTTCGAGCTTCCTGGCGGCTTTGTTTACCCACTTAAGCCTCAGCAATGGCGGGCGCCCCTCCCCCAGCCTCGCTGCTGCCTTTAGATATCAGACTGCTGTGCTAGCAATGAGGGAGGCTCCCTGGGCGTGGGACCCTCCCGGCCAGGTGTGGGATATAATCTCCTGGTTTGCTAAGATCCTTGGTAAAGCGCAGTATTAGGGTGGGAGTTACCCGATTTTCCAGGTGTTGTGTGTCTCAGTTTCCCTTGGCTAGGAAAAGGGATTCCCTTCCCCCTTGCACTTCCCAGGTGAGGCCATGCCTTGCCCTGCTTCAGCTCTCACTGGGCAGGCTGCACCAGCTGACCAGCACTGATTGTCCGGCACTCCCCAGTGAGATGAACCTGGTACCTCAGTTGAAAATGCAGAAATCACCCATCTTCTGTGTCACTCAGGCTGGGAGCTGGAGGCTGGAGCTGTTCCTATTCGGCCATCTTGGGCACGTCCCCAGGAATTCCACTCTTAGCATCTTCTCATTATGAGGAATTTCTAGGAATAGACTCCCCAGTATTTTCATTAGTTCTGTCTTTATTGTTTTCTGCATGCCACTGCTCAATCTTTCATTTCCTTCTAACACTGCACCTTCCTTATTTTTTAATTTTTTTTTTATTTTTAGTAGAGACAGGGTTTCACCATATTGATCAGGCTGGGCTCAAATTCAAGTGACCCGCCTGCTTCGGACTCCCAGAGTGCTGGGATTACAGACATGAGCTACTGTGCCCAGCCTCCCTTATTATTATTATTTTTTTTTAATGTGAGGTACAGCTTATGAGCATTTCCATGCACAAAGATATCTATAAAAGTGAACTAAAATCTTAATTGACGGTTCTGTAATAACTATCGGTTTGTACAAAGGATAGTAAAGTTTTCTGAAGGCTGAAAGTGATCTGCAGACAATCCAGCCTATAACTCTCTGCAGGATTATCTTTGAATAATTCCCCAACCACCCATCCGCAGCAGCCCTAAATCATTACCCATTATGTTTTATAGAGCTCCAGAGAGGGGTTTTGAGACAATTCTGCAATGTTAATGTTTAATGTTCCATAAACTATTATCAGGGTAAAATAAAACTGTCTTTTCTATTTAACTTACCTTTTTAGCCTATTTTCATATAAATTTTCCCTGAAGGTGGCTATTGCTCATCAAGTTCGTTCACATTCTTATGAAGGTTATTAATAAAAGGCATGAAGCTTATGTTTTCAATCCCAATGCTCAATTTTCAGTGGTCATTTACTTGATCACTCAGCAGCGTTGGCACAGATGACCTGTTCCTTCCAAGTTGTCCTTTCTCCACTTGGCCTGTTGTACACTTCATTATTCTGGGTTTCTGTTTGTTTGTTTGTTTTGTTTGTTTGTTTTTTCCTGCTACCTATCTCATTAGTCATTCCTTTTCAGTCTTATTTTCTGGATTCTTCTCTACTTTTCCACCCACTAAATGTTGGGGTGCCCCAGGGCTTTGTCCTTAGACAGTGTTTCTCCTTTATCTACACTTTTTTTTTTTTTTTTTTTTTTTATTGAGACAGTATCTCACTCTGTTGCCCAAGCTGGAGTGCACTGGTGCCATCTTGGCTCACTGCAACCTCCGCTTCCCGGGTTCAAACAATTCTTGTGCCTCAGCCTCCCGAGCAGCTGGAATTAACAGGCAGGTGCCACCATGCCTCGCTAATTTTTTGTGTTTTTTTTTTTTTTTTTTTTTTTTTTTTTATTTTTTTTTTTTTTTTTGAGACGGAGTCTCGCTCTGTCGCTGGGGCTGCAGTGCAGTGGCCGGATCTCAGCTCACTGCAAGCTCCGCCTCCCGGGTTTACGCCATTCTCCTGCCTCAGCCTCCCGAGTAGCTGGGACTACAGGCGCCCACCACCTCGCCCAGCTAGTTTTTTGTATTTTTTAGTAGAGACGGGGTTTCACCATTTTAGCCAGGATGGTCTGGATCTCCTGACCTCGTGATCCGCCCGTCTCGGCCTCCCAAAGTGCTGGGATTACAGGCTTGTGTATTTTTAATAGAAACGTAGTTTTGCCATGTTGGCGAGGGTGGTCTCAAACTCCTGAGCTCAAGTGATCTGCCCACCTTGGCCTCCCAAAGTGCTGGGATTACAGGTGTGAGCCACCACACCTGGCCTATCTACACTTTTTCCATAGGTGATATCATTCATTGGCCTTTGATATTATCTACACACTATTGGTTCCCAAATTTATATCTCCCTCATAGACTTGTTCCGTGAGTTCCAGACTGATATATTCCACTGCCTTCTTGGCAGCTCAAACTTAACATACTCAGCATTGAGCTACTGAATCTACCCTCTCCCACCCAAACTGCTCTTATCTCATTGTTTCTCATTGTAGTAAATGGAAGCACCACACACCAGTTCTTCAGGCCAGAATCCTCGGAGTCATTCATGACTATTTTCTCTCATAATCCTCAAACAGTGTATTAGCAACTCCTATGGCTCTACTTTAAAAATGTGCCCAAAAGATCACCCCTTTTCACCACTGCCAACACTACTACCTTTGTGTAATCTATTATTATTTCTTACCTGAATTATTGCAATAGATTTCTAGCTAGTTCTCCGGATTCCACTTTTGTCCCTTGATAGTATATTATCCACAGAATATTCATATTAAACTTTCTGCTATGGACTAAATTTGCCACCCCTCACAAATTCATATTTTATATTCATATTTAAATAAATTCATATTTTAAAGGAGTAACCCCCAATGTGACAGTATTTGGAGATGTGGCATTTGAAAAATCATTAGGTTTAGAAGAGTTCATGAGGCTGGGACCCTCATAATATTAGTGCCCTTATAAGAAGAGACACCAGAGAGCTCACATCCTCTCTTTTTATCTACCTGCATGCACTGAGGAAATTCTATGTAAGGACAGAGCAAGAAAGTGGCTGTCTGCAACCTAAAAAGAGAGACCTCAGCAAACATTGACCATGCTGCCGCCTTAATTTTGGACTTTCAGAACTTTGAGACATTTTCTTTGCTTAAAACACTCTATTGTACTTTGTTATGGTAGTGTGAGCTAAGACACTATAGAAATATATGAATTAAATTATGTAATTTCCGAGACCAGCCTGGGCAACAAAGTGAGACCCCATCTTCTCAAAGATGCCTTCCAATATCTAAAAATAGCCACATTTCTACACCATTACTTTTTATCCTTTAACCCTGATAAGTCTTACTTTTTTTGTTATTTTTTTTGTTATTGTTATTATTGTTGTAGGTTTTAGATATAGGATCTCTGTCACCTAGGCTGGACCACAGTGAAGAGATCATAGCCCACTACAGCCTCCAACTCCTGGGCTCAAGTGATCCTCCCACCTCTGTCTCCAAAGTAGCTAGGATTACAGGCATGGGACACCATACCCAGCTAACGATGAGTTTTTATACACTTCTCAGTAACTATTCTCTCTGTCTCTCCTTCTCTGTAATTTATTATCTTTTCCTCCTACTAAATGGTAAGGTAAGTTTTATAGGAACTATGTCTCTTTTGCAGACTATTGTAGTCTTGTACACAGAAGGTGTTTAATAAATATTTGTTCAATGGACAAAGGAATGAATTTGATATTACAATCACTGCTCTCTACTTACCTCTGAAAGTTAAGGTAAGGAAAAGATAATCTGGAGTGACTTAGAAAGTAAAGCAAGATAAATATTTAGGTTGGTGCAAAACTAATATATATATTAGGATCTCACTTTCAATATAATACTAACCTTTTTAAAATTTTATTTTATTTTAACTTCTGAGATATATGTGCAGGACGTGCAGGTTTGTTACAAAGGTAAACATGTGCCATGGTGGTTTGCTGCACCTATCAACCCATCACCTAAGTATTAAGCCCCACATGCATTAATACTAACCTCTTTAAAATGCGATGTTTTGCCACACAATTAACTGCCTTGCTTTTATACCCTTATAAACATATGTTTGTGGTTAGGTGGTCTTTATAGCTTAAGATGATATAACCATCTGCATCTGATACCTGTGGAAGTGAATTAGGATCCTTTTCAACTTTCCATTTAGGCAAATCATGTCATGTGTTTATTCAGTAATAATTGAATATTTGGAGTATCACTTATGCTTGGAAACAAACTGCATAAGGCACAGTTCATTCTGTTGAGGAACACACAGATTTTTTCTTGCATTTAGTATTTAAATATTTTTTTCTTCATTTTTTAATTTTATTTTTAATTTTTGTGGGTACACAGTAGGTGTATACATTTATGGGTACATGATATATATTGATAGGCATACCAGGTGTAATAATCACATTGGGATAAATGGCATATCCATCACCTCAAGCATTTATTATTTCTTTGTCTTATAAACAACCCAATTATACTCTTTTATATTTGCAACAAATTATTGTGTATATCAACTAATAGATCTTACTGTGCTGTCAACTAATAGATCTTATTCATTCTAACTGCATTTTTGTACACATTAACTATCCCCATTCCCACCCCTCTACTACACTTTGCAGCCTCCGGGAACCATTATTCCACTCTCTATCTCCATGAGCTCAGTTGTTTTAATTTTTAGCTCCCACAAATAGGTGAGAACAAGTGAATTTTGTCTTTCTGGGCTGGACTTATTTCACTTAACATAATGACCCCTAGGTCATCCATGTTGTTGCAAACGACAGGATCTTATTTTTATGGCTGAATAGTACTCCATTCTGTATATGTACCACATTTTCTTTATCCATTCACATGTTGATGCATACATAGGTTGTTTTCAAATCTTAGCTACAGTGAATAGTACTGCAATAATCGTGGGAGTACAGATATCTCTTTGATGTACTGATTTCCTTTAAGTATACACCCAGCAGTGGCATTGCTGGATCATGTGGAAGTTCTACTGTAAGTTATCTTGAGTTACCTCCAAAGTCTTCTCCATAGTGGTTGCACTAATTTACATTCCCACCAACAGTGTAAGAGGGTTATGCTTTTTTTTCTTTTTTTTTCTATAGCCTCAGAAGCATTAGTTTTTGCCTCTCTTTTGGATAAAAGTAATATTACCTGGAATGAAATTATACTTTATTGTAGACTTTATTTGCATTTCTCTGATGATCAATGATGTTGAACACTTTTTCATATGCCTGGTTGCCATTTGTACATCTTCTTTTGAGAAATGTCTATTCACATTTTTGTCCATTTTGTAATTGGGTAATTACATTTTTTCCCTATAGAGTTGTTTGAGTTCCTTACATATTTTGGTTATTAATCCTTTGCCAGAAGTATAGTTTGCAAATATTTTCCCCCATTCTATGGGTTGTCTCTTTACTTTGTGGATTGTTTCCTTTGCTGAGTGGAAACGTTTTAACTTAATACGATCAATTTGCCTATTTTTGTTTTGTTTGCCTGTGCTTGTGGGGTATTTATTACTCAAGACATCTTTGCCTAGTCCAAGGTCCTGGTGAGTTTCTCTAATGCCTTCTTATAGTAGTTTCATAGTTTGAGGACTTAGATTTAAATCTTTAATCCATTTTGATTTGACTTTTGTATATGGTGAGAGATAGGGGTGTAGTTTTATTCTTTTGCATAGGGATATCCAGTTTTCTCAGCACCATTTATTGAAGAGACTGTCCTTTTTCCAGTGTATGTTCTTGGCACCTTTGTTGAAAATGAGTTTACTATACATAAGTGGATTAGTTTCTCGATTCTCTATTCTGTTCCATTGGTCTATGTGTCTGTTTTTATGCCAGTCCCACTCTGTTTGATTACCATAGCTCTGTAGTATAATTTGAAGTCAGGTAATGTGATTTCTCCAGTTTTGTTATTTTTGTTCAGGACAGATTTGCTATTCTGGGTCTTTTGTGGTTCCATATAAATTTTATGATTGTTATTTTTTTATTTCTGTGAAGAATGTCATTGGTATTTTGATGGAGATTGCATTGAATCTGTAGATTGCTGTGGGTAGTACTAGCATTTAACAATATTGATTTTTCCAATCCATGAACACTGGATTTTCTTTTTTTCTTGGTGTTCTCTTCAATTTCGTACAATAATGTTTTATAGTTTTCATTGTATACATCTTTCACTTCTTTGGTTAATTCGTAGGTATTTAATTTCATTTGCACTGTTGTAGATGAAGTTACTTTCTTGATTTCTTTTTCAGATTGTTTGCTGTTGACATATATAAATGCTAATGATATTCTTTTTTTTTTTATTATACTTTAAGTTCTAGGGTACATGTGCATAACGTGCAGGTTTGTTACATATGTATACATGTGCCATGTTGGTGTGCTGCACCCATCAACTCGTCAGCACCCATCAATTCATCATTTATATCAGGTATAACTCCCCAATGCAATCCCTCCCCGCTCCCCCCTCCCCATGATAGGCCCCAGTGTGTGATGTTCCCCTTCCCGAGTCCAAGTGAGCTCATTGCTCAGTTCCCACCTATGAGTGAGAACATGCGGTGTTTGGTTTTCTCTTCTTGTGATAGTTTGCTAAGAATGATGGTTTCCAGCTGCATCCATGTCCCTACAAAGGACGCAAACTCATCCTTTTTTATGGCTGCATAGTATTCCATGGTGTATATGTGCCACATTTTCTTAATCCAGTCTGTCACTGATGGACATTTGGGTTGATTCCAAGTCTTTGCTATTGTGAATAGTGCTGCAATAAACATACGTGTGCATGTGTCTTTGTAGTAGCACAATTTATAATCCTTTGGGTATATACCCAGTAGTGGGATGGCTGGGTCATATGGTACATCTAGTTCTAGATCCTTGAGGAATTGCCATACTGTTTTCCATAATGGTTGAACTAGTTTACAATCCCACCAACAGTGTAAAAGTGTTCCTATTTCTCCACATCCTCTCCAACACCTGTTGTTTCCTGATTTTTTAATGATTGCCATTCTAACTGGTGTGAGATGGTATCTCATTGTGGTTTTGATTTGCATTTCTCTGATGG
>NC_045445.1:40967570-40992414 GCF_002776525.5 Piliocolobus tephrosceles | reverse complement strand
ATATATATATATATATATATATATAGTGTAATACTACTCAGCCATAAAAATGAATTAATAGCATTTACAGTGACCTGGATGAGATTGGAGACTATTATTCCAAGTGAAGTAACTCAGTAATGGTAAACCAAACATTGTACATTGATATGTGGGAGCTAAGCTATGGGGATTCAAAGGCATAAGAATTATACAATGGACTTTGGGGACCTGGGGGCATGAGTCAGGGGGCAAGAGATAAAAGACTACAAATAGGGTGCAATGTAGACTGCTTGGGTGATGGGTGCACCAAAATCTCACAAATCAACACTATAGAACTTACTCATGTAACCAAATACCACCTGTACTCCAATAAGTTATGGAAAAACAAACAAAACACAAATACTTACTGTTTACAATGCAATAAAAATGCTATGGAAATATTTTAAAAAAGAAGAAGACAAATACTTGGTCTGATTATAACCCACAGCCTGCAAATACTAAATGAGATCATTCTTTTTGTTTTATTAAAAAGGCCCAAAAATCTTCTCACAAGTTACTTATTTAAACAAACTCTTAGTACAGTAATAATGTATAATAGTGGAGCATTCAGTCGTAAATGAAGCCTATGAATTGAGAAAAATGAAATTGCTCATTTCAGTCTGTGTCTGATGGTCTATATGATGACAAATAATTGGCTAAACAGAATTTTTACTTGTCAGTTGATGGTTTGTTATTATGTTATGTATGTAGATGTGTGCAATGAGCAAATGCATGTTTGCAGTGCATCTTTTGAGCTTTTATACTAGTTCTACATTTGTTGTTGCCATGACTGCCTGTTTTAGGCATAAAATAGAGCAGATGCTCGTTTGAGTACCTACATTAGCTTTTCATACAAAACATGGACTATTTATTAAATCAAGGGAAGTATCAGTAGTAAATTACTATCATTATGAGCCAAGTGCAGTGGCTCATATCTGTAATCCCAGCACTTTGGGAGACTGATGCAAGAGGATTGCTTGAGGCCAGGAGTTTGAGACCAGCCTGGGCAAAATAGTGAGACCCCCATCTCTACAAAAATTAAGAAATTAGTCTGGTATGATAGTAGGTACCTGCAGACCTAGCTACTTGGGAGGCTGAGATAAGAGGAACCCTTGATCCCAGGAGTTTAAGACTGCAGTGAGCTATGATCATGCTATTGCACTCTAGCCTGGGCAATAGAGAGGCACTGTCTCTAAAATAAATAAATAAAAAGCATTATTACTCTGATAAATAAGACCAAATTTCCAACAAATATAAGTATGCAGTTTTTAAGTGCTTACACGTTGATTCTACAAAGAATGTATGTGAGTCCAGATAAATAGGTAAATTTCAGATGATTTTAATTTTCAGCCCATATTCACAGAATTATAATATGATAATTTTACATACATGAGGAAAATGGAAAAGTGTTTATGCTTAGTTCAAAGGGAAAAATAAAATATATGACCTAGTAATGTTTTTTCTCTCATTTAATAAATTCTCCTGTTTGATACAATATAATAGCTTAACAATTACAGCTATATTAGTATAATGATCACTTATTCATTTTGGTATCAATAGTTGATTCTAGAAGTGCTTTTTTATTTTGGGCTAAGTGAGACAATTTAAACAATGATGTAGATGACTTACTCAACACCTCCCTCAGCCTTGCAGTCCACCACTTTTACTGCATTCCAGCAACCCAATTTAAATATGACACCCTTGTATTTGACTTTCCTAATAAAACCTATAATAATATTTATACAATTATAATAGTTCAAAAGTAATACTACGTATGAGGCATGGTGTTAAGTAATTTATATAATTAATACAGTCTTTCCAACAACTCATTGTAAACACCACTGTTATCACCATTTTATAGATGAGAAAACTGAGACTGGAGAGATGAAATAAATTTACCCAAAAGTAACATAGACATGCAGATGAAAAAACTAAAGATGTGAACCAAATTACGAACAACTATCAACAACCTAGAAGACATAGATAAATTTCTGGACATAGACAACCATTTAAGTTTTAACTATAAAGAAATATATAATGTAAACAGACCAAAAACAAGTGATAAGATTGAATCAGTAATAAAAAGTCTTTATCAAAGAAAAGCCCTGGACCTGATGGCTTCACTGTTGCATTATACCAAACGTTTGAAGAACTAACACCAATTTTTTCAAAGTTCCAAGAAATTGAAGAGGAGGAAATTCTTCCAAACTCATTGTATCAGGCCAGCATTAGCCTGATACAAAAGCCAGACAATGACAAAACAACAACAAAAAATAAAACTACAGGCCAATATTCCTGACAAACATAGTTGTAAAAATCTTCAACAAAATACTAGCAAACCTAATTCAACAGCACATTAAAAAGATCATTCACCATGGCCAAATGGGATTCATCCCAGGGATATAAGGATAGCTCAACACATGCCAGTCAATAAACATGATATATCACATAAACAGAATCAAAGAAAAACTCACATGATTATTTCAAAAGATACAGAAAAAACATTTGATAAAACTCAACATCTTTTTATGATAAAAACTTTCAACAAACTAAGTATAGAAAGAATGTACATTAACACAATAAAGGCCATATATGACAAACCCACTTCCAAAATCATACAGAATCGGGAAATTTGAAAACATTTTTTCAAGGATGTGAAACAAGACAAGGATGCCCACTTACAAAAGATTTATTCATCATGATACTGGAAGTTCTAGCCAGAGCAATTAGGCAAGAGAAAGAAATAAAGGCTGTCCAAACTGGAAAGAAAGAAGTCAAATATTCCCTGTTTGCAGATGACATAATCTTATACACAGAAAATCCTAAAGACTCCCCACAAAAAATCTGTTAGGTCAAATGATATTTCTGGTTCTAGATCCTTGAGAAATCACCACACTATCTTCCACAATGGTTGGACATGGATGAATCTGGAAGCCATCATTTTCAGCAAACTAACACAGGTACAGGAAACCAAACACCACATGTTCTCACTCATAAGTAGGAGTTGAATAATGAGAACACATGGACAGAGGGAGGGGAACAACACACACCGGGGCCTGTCGGGGTATGGGGGGCAAGAGGAGGGAGAGCATTAGGACAAATACCTAATGCACGTGAGGCTTAAAACCTATATGATGAGTTGATAGGTGCAGCAAACACGATGGCACATGTATACCTGTGTAACAAACCTGCACGTTCTGTACGTGTGTCCCAGAAGTTAAAGCAAAATAATAAAAACACTGTTAGAACTAATAAATAAGTTAAGTTAAGTTACACAATAGAAAATTAACATGTAAAAACTTACAGCATTTCTATATGTGAATAGTAAACTATCTGAAAAAGAAATCAGGAAAACAATCACATTTAAAATAACTACAAAAAATAAGATACATAGGCGTAAGCTTAACCAAATAGGTAAATGACTCCATAGTAAAATTTATACAACAATGATGAAAGAAATTAAAGAGGACACAAATGAAAAGATATTCAATGTTCATGGATTAGAATAATTAGCATTGCTAAAATGACCATATTACCCAAAGCAATCTATAGATTCAATATAATATCTATCAAAATACTAATGACATTCTTCACAGAAATAGAAACAACTATTCTGGAATTCATTTGGAACCACAAAAGATGCTGAATAGCCAAAGCAATCTTGAGCAAAAAGAACTGAGCTTCAGGCGTCACACTACCTGATTTCAAAATATACTACAAGAGGTATAGTTACCAAAACCATATGGTACTAGCATAAAAATAGACATGTAGACCAACAGAACAAAATAGAGAACAAATAAATAAATCCACATACTTACGGCCAACTGATACTTCACAAAGGCACCAAGAACATACATTGGGAAAAGAATAGTCTGTTCAATAAATGATGCTGGGGAATACTGGATATTCACATTCAGAAGAATGAAATTAGATCCTTGTCTCTCACCATATACAAAAGTTAATTCAAAATGGACTGAAGACTGAAACTATAAATCTGCTAAAAGAAAAAATCAGGGAAATGTTTCTTGACATTGGACTGAGCAATAATATTTTGAATAAGACCTCAAAAAGGTGACAAAAGCAAAAATAGGCAAAAGAAATCACACCAAGTTAAAAAGCTTCTATACAGCAATGGAAACAGTCAACAGAGTGAAAAAACAATATACAGAATGAGAGAAAACATTTGCAAATTATGTGTCTAACAAGTGGTTAATACCAGAATATGTAAGAAACTCAAACAACTTAAAAGCAAAACTAAATTTGATTTAAAAATAGGCAAAAGATGTTTCTCAAAAGAAAACATGCAAAGGGGCAGCAGATATATGAAAAAAATGCTCAATATCACTAACCATCAGGGAAATACAGAATCAAACCCTCAGTGAGTTATCACCAAACCTCAATTAGAATGGTTATTAACAAAATGACAAAAAATAGCAAATGCTAGTTAATGTGTAGAGAAAAGAGAAGACTTAATACACTGTTGGTGGGCATGTAAGTTAGTGTAGCTACCAGGGAAATCTGTATAGGGGTTCCTCAAAATCTTAAAAAGAGAACTACCATTTGATCCAACAATCATATATGCATATATGCAAAGAAATGAAATCAATATGTCAAAGATATGTCTGCAACCAAGTTTGGTGGCTCACAACTATAATCCCAGCACTTTGGGAGGCTGAGGTGGGTGGATCACCTGAGTTCATGAGTTTGAAACCAGACTGGGCAGCATGGTGAAATCCCACCTCTACAAAAAACATAGCCAAACAAGGTGGTGTGCAACTGTAATGCCAGCTACTTGTGGGGTTAAGGTGGGGGGATTGCTTGGGCTGGGATGTCAAGGCTGCAGTGAGCCATGTTTGTACCACTGCACTCCAGCCTGGGTGACAGAGTGAGACCTTGTGTCAAAACAAAACAAAACAAAAGAGCTATCTGCACTCCCGTGTTTCTTGCAGCACTATTTATAATAGTCAAAATATGGAATCAACCTGTGTGTCCATCAAGAAATGAATGAATAAAGAAAATGTCACATACACACACAATGGAATACTACTCAGTCATAAAAAGAATGAAATATTGTCATTCATGGCAACATAGATGGACTTTAAAGACATTATGTTAAGTGAAATAAGCCAGGCACAAAAAGACAAATCCTGTATGATCCCACTCATATGTGGAATCTAAAAAAGTTGATCTCAATAATCAGAGAGTAGAAAAGTGACTATTGTAGACTGGGTAATGGAGAGAGAAGGGGAATAGGGAAAGATTGGTGAACAGGTACAAAATTATAGTCAAAGAGGAGGAATAAGTTTTGGTGTTCTGTTGTGCAGTAGGATTACTACAGTATACAATATTGTATTTTATATTTCAAAATAGCCAGAAGGGAGGATTATGAATGTTCTCACCACACAAAAATGATAAATGTTTGTAGCAGAGGGGGTGGAGTAAGATAGATGAATAGAAGCATCCACCAATCATCCCCCTCACAGGAACACCAAATTTTCATCTCCTCCCAGGTAAAATGGCTTTTATTCTAAAGACAGGCAATAACAAATGCTGGTGAGGATGTGGATAAAAGGGAGCCCTTGTACACTGTTGGTGGGAATGTAAATTAGTACAGCCACTGAGAGAACAGTTTGGAGGTTCCTCAAAAACACTAAAAATAGAGCTACCATACGATGCAGCAATCCTACTGTTGGATATATACCCCAAAGAAAGGAAATTAGTGTATCGAAGACATACCTGCACTCCCATGTTTATTGCAGCACTATTCACAACAGCCAAGATTTGGAGACAATGCAAGTGTCCATTAATAGATGAATGAGTAAAGAAAATGTGGTCCTTATACACAATGGAGTACTATTCAGCCATAAAAAAGAGTGAGATCCTGTCATTTGCAACAATATATATGGAACTGGCGGTCATTGTTAAGTGAAATAAATGAAATAAGCCAGGCACAAGAAGACATACTTTGTTTGTTATCACTTATTTGTGGGATCTAAAAGTTAAAATCATTGAACTCATGGAGATAGAGAGTAGAACAATATTTAGTAGAGGTTGAGAAGGGTAGTAGGGGGTTAGAGGAAAGCGAAGATGGTCAATGGGTACAAAAATTAGTTAAAAAGCATAAGATCTGATATTTGATTGCAAAACAGAAAGTCTATAGTCAATAATAATTTAATTGTACATTTTCAAACAACTAAAATAGTATAATGGGAATATTTATAACCCAAAGGATAAATGCTTGAGGGGATGGATACCCCATTTACCATGATGTGATTATTATGCTTTGCATGCCTGTACCAAAAAAATTTCATGTACCCCATAAATATATACACCTAGTATGTTTCCACGAAAATTAAAAATTAAAATAAAGAAAGTCGGCAGTGATGCATGTGCTATATACTGTATTTTGTTTGTTACACAGTGTATACCTGTATCAAAACATCACTTTGTATCCCATAAATATGTAAAATTAGTATGTCAATTAAAAATAAAACATTAAAAAATATAAAACAAGATTTAACTGATTCAAAAGACTACTCCAAATGTAAAATTTTAAACCATAGCTTCTTTTCTCAAATTTTCTACCTCTCCCTCTAAGCAAACATTATCCTCAGTGAGAATACTAATCCTTGCCTGTCCTTGTTCTACCTTATTAACCACTTTTTCTCAGCATTTCATTATTTTTGCCTTTATTATTATTTTTAATTGATACATACCAATTGTACATTTTATGGGGTACAGTGTGACATTTCTATACAGTATACAATGTGTAATGATAAAATCTGTGTAGTTAGCATATCAATTACTTCAAACATTTATTATTTCTTTGTGTTGTGTTTTTTGCTCATTGAATTGTTCCTTGTAGATTCTAGATATTAGACCTTTGTCAGAGGCAGAGTTTGTGACTATCCTCTTGCATTCTGTAGATTGTCTGTTTATTCTGTTGATAGTTTCTTTTGTTGTGCAGAAGCTCTTTAGTTTAATTAGGTCTCACTTGTCAATTTTTGTTTTCATTTCAATTGCTTTTGAGGACTTAGTCATAAACTTTTTGCCAAGGCCAATGTCCAGAGTAGTGTTTCCTAGGTTCTCTTCTAGGATTCTTAGAGTTTAACTCCTTATATTTAAATCTTTAATTCATCTGGAGTTGATTTTTGTATACAGTGAAAGGTGGGGGTCCAGTTTCATTCTTCTGCATATATAACTGCATGGCCACTCCTATACATAATGATGTGTGTCACATAAAAATCTCTCAGGTGAGCACATTGCTATTCACTTCTCACAAAAAAGTATACTAGCAAAGAAGGAAGACTGAACATTTACTTTGTACATAGTTAAGAGGCTCTATAGACCCTTCCCAATGACTCAATCCTAAACTTATGGAAATTTTGTTTAAAAAATGATATGTGAATATGTATGCATACATGTATATTCTTGTGTTTTATATGCTAACTTCTTCTGCATATAATTATATATATATATATAAGAATATAACATTCTTCTGCATATAAACCAGCACCATTTATTAAATTATGAGTTGAGTCCTTTCCCCATTGTTTTTTTTGTTGACTGCCGAAAATCAGATGGTGGTAGGTGTGAGGCTTTATTTCTGGGTTCTCTATTTTGTAACATTGGTCTATGTGTCTGTTTTTGTACCAAGTACCATGCTGTTGTGTTTACTGTAGGCTTGTACAGTTTGAAGTCAGGTAATGTGATGCCTCTGACTTTGTTCTTTTTGCTTAGAATTGCTTTGGCTATTCAGGCTCTTTCACTCCATATGAATTATAGAGTGTTTTTTTTTTTTTTATCATTCTGTGAAAAATGGCATTGGTTGTGTGCTAGGAATAACATTGAATCTGTAGATTGCTTTTGGTAATGTGGTCATTTTAATGATATTGATTCTTTCAATGCAAGCATGGAATGTTTCTCCATCTGTTTGTATCATCTGAGATTTCTTTCAGCAATGTTTTGTAGTTCTCCTTGTAGAGATCTTTCATCTCCATGTTTAGATGTATTCTTAGATGTTTTATTTTTTGGTAGCTATTGTAAATGAGATTTCATTCTTGATTTGGTTCTCGGAATGAATGTCATTGGAGAATAGAAATGCTACCGATTTTTATACATTGATTTTGTATCCTGAAACTTTAGAAGTCATTTATCAGTTCCAGAAGACTTTTGGCAGAATCTTTAGTGTTTTCTAAGTACAGAATCATATACTCAGTGAAGAGAGGTAATTTTACTTCCTCTCTTCCTATTTTGATTCCTTTCATTTCTTTCTCTTGCCTGGTTTCTCTGGCAAGGACTTCTAATACTATGTTAAATAGGAGTGGTGAAAGCCGGTATCCTTGTCTTGTTACTTTTCTCAAGGGGAATGCTTCCAGCTTTTGCCCTTTCAGTATGATGTTGGCTGTGGATTTGTCCTAGATGGCTCTTATTTTGAGATATATTCCTTTGATGCCTAGTTCATTGAGGATTTTTATCATGAAGGAACGTTGGATTTTATCAAAGGTTCTTTTTGCATGTATTGAAATGATCATATGGTATGTTTTTAATTCTGTTTATATGATGAACCATATTTATTGATTTGGATATGTTAAACCAACCCTACATCTAAAGCCTACTTGATCATGTTGAATTAGCCTTTTGATGTGTTTCTGCATTCAGTTTGCTAGTAATTTGTGGAGAATTTTTGCGTCTATGTTCATCAGGGATATTGGCCTGTAGTTTTATTTTTTCATTGCTTCCTTGCCAGATGTTGTAATCAGGGTGATGCAGGTTTTGTGGAATGAGTTAATGAGGAGTACCTCCTGTTCAATTTCTTGAAATAGTTTCAGTAGAATAGGTAACAGCTCTTTGCACATATGGTAGAATTCACCTCTGAATCTATCTCGTCTGGGGCTTTTTTGGTTCGTGGTTTTTTTGTTACTGATACAATTTCAGAACTTGATATTCATCTGTTAAGGGTTTTAATTTCTCCCTGATTCAATCTTTTGAGGTTGTGTGTTTCCAGGAATGTTTCCATTTCTTCTAGATTTTCTGTTTGTGTGTATAAAGGTGTTTACAATAGTCTGTGAGGATGTTTTGTATTTTAGTGGGATCACTTGATCAATTGTAATGTCACATTTATTTTTTCTCACTGTGCTTATTTGTATCTTCTCTCTTTTTTCTGTTAATCTAGCTAGCAGTCTATTGATCTTATTTCAGAAAACAACTTTTGATTTTGTTGATTCTTTGTGTGGATTCTTGGGTCTTAGTTTTGTTCAGTTCCACTTTGATTTAGTTATTTCTTTTCCTCTGCTTGCTTTTGGGTCACTTTGTTCTTGTTTTTCTAGCTTTCTAAGTGTGATGTTACATTGTGAACTTGAGATCTTTCTAACTTTTTTACGTAGGCATTTAGCTCTATTAACTTTCTCTTAGCTCTGCTTCTGCTGTATCCCGGGTATTTTGGTATGTCATATCTCTGTTTTCATTTATTTCAAAGAATTTTTTTATTTCTGCCTTAATTTCATTATTTATGCAAGAGTCATTTAGGAGTAAGTTATTTAATTTCCATGTAATTTTGTGGTTTGGGGAGAATTTCTTGGTATTGATTTCTAATGCTTAGGTCAAAAATGGGAAAGATATTATAGTTTATAAAATAAGTATTGTGTAACACATAATGCGATCATTGATTTAGGGAATTATCTTTGATGGATGGAAGTATAGGGGCCAAGACTTGGCCCTCTGAAGGTTCACTAGAAAATCAACTCATGAAAGGCAGGTTAGTAGGAGAAAAGGCATACAAAGGAGTCTTCAGAGTGAAGACCCAGATATACAGAAGAAATTGTCCATTTTAATGCTTAGGTCAACAAAGTATGGACACTCATGTAGAAATATGGTTGGACAAAAAGGTTGTGATCAAATGCTTATAGACTGAGTGGGGAAACTCAGCAAGGCCTCTCTGTCTAGGTTCTTCCTGGCCTATCTGAGCAAGCATTCGTTCCTTCTGGGTGTGAAGCAGAACCTTCTCTGGAAGGGGAGTCTTATGACCTACAGCCAAAGAAGATAGGTAGGATCATTTCTTTATGACCAGTTTTTACACAGAAAGTTGGAGGGAAAATTAAAGTAGTATTTTGAACTTTTATGGCTAGGTGGAGAAAAGAGCTTCTGGTTTCTCTGACCCATCTTCGAGAAAAAGGATTCTAGTTTCTATGGCTAGCCTCAGGGGAGGATGGAACTGAGAGATATAATAGCAAGAGAAAGTCAAAGCAAAATTTTTGCTTCTGAGGCTGCTTCTGAAGACTTCATTTTGTGGGATTATTTTCTGAGCCACAACAGAAGCACCGAATGAAGACTTACAGGGAACTTTGCAATGGAGGGATCAGGCTGCTACCACATGAACCCACCAATCAATCACTAAAAATGACATCCAGAAACTGAGTGTTCCTTCAAGGTGGAATACACAGTACAGTCTATAAAGTAATTTTGTCTAAAAGGGGAACCTGAATCCAATAAAGAAGTAGTTTTCATTTAAAGAAATGTGGAAGTTAGTTGGACAAGTTAACAGCATCACAATTCATTGAATCCATTATATCAGGGCATTCACCAAGAAAAGAGACTTGTATTCTTTTACAAGTCAGTAACAGGGACAAAAGGAGGCGGTTATTGCTTTAGGGTGGAAAATGAATAAAAACAAATGTAAAGAGTGGAATTTGTTTGGATCCTGCTTTAAATAAAGGAACAGTGAAAAGTTATTTGTGACATAACTGAATAAATGTAATTATTGTTTAGTTATTAGATGACACTAAAGACATTATTTTCTAAGTTAGGTGTGACAATGGCATTGTGGTTATGTAAGAAAATATTCATACTTTTCAGAGATGCATGCTAAATTATGTATATAGAAGTGAAATACTATGAAGTCTGGGATCTAATTTAAGTGCTTAAGTAAGCTAAAGCAAAGAAGACAGATGAAGCAAATATGACAAAATACTGATAATTATTAAATTTGGGTAATAGCTCTATGAGGATTATTATGTCATTCTCTCTTTTAAAAGTATGTTTGGAATTTTTCATTAAAAACAAACAAATCTCCAATGACTCCTCATATCCACTTATAATAAATTACAAATTCTGAATATACATCTTACAAGATTTACATAATTTGTCTATTTCTCTGACTCATCCCTCTCTACTCTTCCCCCAATTCACTACCTTTCAGTCACTCTGCTGACTTTTTTATTCTTGAACACAACCAGCTCTTTCCTGTCTCAGAGTATTTGAACTTATTGTTTCTTCTTCTTAAAGTACTCTTCCCTCTCTGGTTACCCCTTCCTTATCATTGGCAGTTCAGTTCAAATATCACCTCCCTGGAGGCTGTGCACAGTGGTTCATGCCTGATATCTCAGCATTTTGGGAGGCTCAGAAGGGAGAATTGCTTGAGCCTGGGGGATAGAGACCAGCCCGGGCAATATAGTGAGACCTCGTTTCTACAAAAAATGAGCAAAATTAGCCAGGCACGGTGGCACATACCTTTAGTCCTTACTACTGGGGAGGCTGAGGTGAGAGTTTTGTTTGAACCTGGGAGGTCAAGGCTGCTGTGAGCCAAAATTGCACCACTGTACTCCAGCCTGGGCAACAGGGCAAGGCCCTGTTTCAAAAGTCTCCTTGGAGAGTTTGTTCCTAAAAATCCTAGCTAAAGAAGTCTACATACTCATATTCTACTACAATAACCGATCGGGAAGATCAGATGATTGTTCAGCAAATACTCACTACCCACCTTTTGGAAGGTTTCCAATCCTATTCTATGTATTGCTGGGTAAGATAAAGAAACTGTGACAGCGAAGGGGAAAGGTCAGATTTCTTGGCTTGTGGTAGCTTGCATTATGGACTTTAGCTGCCCTCTAGGAATGCTCCCAAATCCTTACTGTGGAGAAATGCACAGTCTCATTCAGCCAACAGTATTCCTGACACTGTGAGAAAATAGCTAGAGGAGAAAAAATAATGTAGATATGGTATGGGTGGGTCTTTCCAGGAGATAGTTATCTTATGATTTATTTGTATTTTCTGCCATAATGTAAATTTTTGTATAGTCACAGAACAAATAGTAATATGCTCCTTATTTTAAAATCTAGAAAGCTTTCAGATACCTTTGACTTAATTTTTTTCCTCTGTGATATAAAGATATTATATTGGGAAATAATAGACCCCAAAGTTTCCTGTGCTTCTATTTCAGACCCTTAGGAAAGTTGTATTTAGGAATCAGGTAATTATTCCACATGTAAATGAAAGATGGAAAATTTTTTGCATTTCCCATGAATTTCTGCCCATTCTCTCTTGTAAAATAATCCCCCTAGGACCGAAAGAGAAGGATGTACATAATGAAGCACTATTGATAGGCTTGAGTGCTTACTAAATCTCAGAAATGATGAGTGAGTGGGAAGGGCAAACAAAATTAATTTCTTGCATGTGCTGAAATCACAATATCAGCTGATGTAACATACATTTACAGTTATGATTATTTTAAAATGTAATTCTTAAAGATCATGGTTTACTTTGAAACTTAGATTGCTGTAACATAGGATTGTGTACCATGGTCTAATTCAATTAATCACTAGTAATTGTTAGCCAAGCTATTATAAGAACCTAAATGTCCATCAACAGGTAAATGGGTACAGGAAATGTGTTATATAACACAATTGAACACTATTCAGCCTTTGAAAAGAAGGAAATTTGGCCATATACGTGACAACATGGTTAACCTTGCAGATATTAAGCTATATGAAATAGGCCAGTCACTGAAAGATAAATTCTGCATGATTTCAATGATATGAGATATCTAAAATACTCAAATTCATGTAATCAAAGAGTAGAATTGTGGTTTCCAGTGACTGAAGAGAGGGGGAAATGAGGAATTACTAATCAATGGATGTAAAGTTTGAGTCAAGCAAGATGAATCAACTCTAGAGAGCTGTTGTACAACACTGTACTTGTAGTCAACAGTAATGTATTGAAAATGTAACGTAAAGAAAATGTGGCACATATACACCATGGAATACTATGCAGTCGTAAAAAAGGATGAGTTCATGTCCTTTGCAGGGACATGGATGAAACTCGAAACCATCATTCTCAGCAAACTAACACAAGAATAGAAAAGCAAACACCACGTGTTCTCACTCGTAAGTGGGAGTTGAACAATGAGAACACATGGACGCTGGGAGGGGAACATCACACAGTGGGGCCTGTTGGGAGGTGGTGGGCTAGGGGAGGGGCAGCATTAGGAGAAATATCTAATGTAGATCACAGGTTGATGGGTGCAGCAAACCACTATCGCACATGTATACTTATGTAACAAACCTGCACGTTCTGCACATGTACCCCAGAACTTAAAGTATAATAAAAATAATAATTTTAAAAAGTGAAAAAGAAAACAAAATGCCATTTAAGAGAAATCCTCAATTCTTTTTATTTAATCTGATAGCTGTTCTGTTTATTTATGTGTTTTTTCTTACTATTTTTCTTTGTTCCTCCCACCCACCCCCATACTTTCCCATTTGAATCATGCTAACTCCAAAATCCAGTGCATGTTCCAATCTAATGTCTCTTTATTTGTTTATAAAGATTTACTGAATACCTGTTATGAATAGAGCATTGTGCTGGATACTGGATCTTAAGATGAAGCATGAGTTTTAGTCTTCCATTCCTGGATGTTTTTCAATCTAGCTTTATGGTTAGCACTTTAATGCTTTTCTGGGCCAATAACCCACTGTGTTCTTTCAGTTACTAAAAGTTTCCTTATGGGATTTTTTTTCCTTGCTATTTGTATGGTATATCCCAACAATTAATCATTGACCCCATGGTTAAGGAATGGAAAATGAATGTTAGTAGGATGTAAATGCAGGTCTGAGTTGGGGGCTAGAAAGAGAAGAAGCACAACATATTTTAAAATAGTCTACAGAAGCTGGTGAGCATGTAGTTGCCTCCTGTGAACTCTACCACTGAGCTTGGATGTAGACCTCTCCCGGAAACTGTTCCATAGTGTTTTGGCAGTGGTAAAGAAAAATCAGCCTTAAGCTGGCATCAAGGTGAGAGACAGGACTAGCTGGATTTCCTAGGTCAACTAAGAATCCCTGAGCCTAGCTGGGAAGGTGACCGCATCCACCTTTAAATAGGGGACTTACAACAGGCTTTGTGTGAGCAATAAAGCTTTTTAGTCACCTGGGTGCAGGCAGGCTGAGTCCAAAAAAGGAGTCAGCAAAGGGAGATAGGGGTGGGGCAGTTTTATAGGATTTGGGTAGGTAGTGGAAAATTACAGTCAAAGGGGGTAATTCTCTTGCGGACAGGAGCGGGGTAGGAGCAGGGGTCACAAGGTGCTCGGTGGGGTGGTTCTGAGACTCATTGTCTAGGAGAAGGAATGTCAGGAGGTTAATTGATCAGTTTGGGTGCGACAGGAATAAATCACAAAGGTGGAATGTCATCAGTTAAAGCAGGAATTGGCTATTTTCACTTCTTTTGTGATTCTTCAGTTGCTTCAGGCCATCTGGATATATACGTGCAAGTCACAGGGGATATGATGGCTTAGCTTGGACTCAGAGGCCTGACAATTATTTATAAAGTAATTGAAGGGTGGAATACACTGAACATTCTTTTTCAAATTGTATCTTATTTTCCTCTTGAAAAAATAGTGAATAAGAGCTTTTATTCTACATAGATGAGAATGCATATTGAATTTTCAAAACACTCCAAAAGCTTTCATTAAATGAGTTATATAAGCTCAGAAATGACAGAAAAGGCTTGGACACAAAGAAATGGAGAAAGTGAATGCTCTATTTACTAAAAATATTTAGCCATAATGAAGCAGAACTGATATAAAGTCTCAATGACCATGCAAAGTGGTAGCTAGAATGGTCTCCTTCAACAAAACATAAGTGAGCCTTTTGTGCCAGTAGCTGAAACCTTGCCCTGCTCCTTTTTCCCCAAAAAAGCATCTGAGGGTTGGAAACATATTAGTGTTCTCTATGAGTGAAAGTGCTGCACTGACGTTCAGTGTACGGCAGAAAAAATACACTTTTCAATGCAATTTTTGTGCTATCAAAAAGGCTTATAGCACAGAGCAGTTAAGCTCTTCCAATCTATCCTTTAAGGCTCAGTTTAAGTCCTGTGTCTATGGTGAGACCTTTTCTGATGAATTCTCCTTTCTTTACTCTTTTTTTTTTTTAAATATTTATTGTATATATTGTAAAATATGGTCTTATTGTTTACTTTTGACATCATAGACTTTACTATATACTTACACATTTTTGTACACTTTATGAGTGTGTAAGTCTTGTCTTCTCAGCTAGTTTTCAAGTGCTTCAATAACAGGATTTTCTTTCTCTACTTCCTATGATTTCCTACAACATCTAGCATGCTTCTGGGTATGTAGACGGTGCTTGATTAAATGATTGATTAATCAATGTGGTTTGATGAAAAATGATACAAAATGACATGGACTATGTGCAAATTTGAGAAAACAAATGTGACACTTGGATGTCTTGAAGAATGTGTTATTAGGATGTCTGATTAATGGAGAAACTTTAATTCATCGTCTTCTCATCGTTGACAAGCAGGCATACAACATCAAGATTAATGCTGCAGAACATTTTAATTTAGGAATATAGCAGTGTCAGTTATGTTATAAAATAAAAAATGTGATCAAACTTGATCAAACTGCATTTATTTTAATTGTTAAAACAGGTTCTATTCATTTTTGTTTTTATAAAATTTCAAACATCTAGATAGATATTCTTAGGTTCAATACTAGTTCATTTGTTCAGTTCATTTGGGCCCCTTTAATCATTGCTGTATAAATGTAACAAAGCTATCTCCTTATGGTTATTATCTCACAGAGTCTGGTAGGGTCTGGGATGTTTAATTTTATGTGTTGATCCTGACTAATACAGGGTCTCAGGTGTAGTTGGCCTTGTAAAGAACCACTCCTGCTTCACCCCAATCTTGCTTTGGGCTGGCTTAGCACAATGTCACATCAGAAGTAGGTAACTCTACTAGAGCCTAGTAGGATTTAAATTCCATATGCCAGCTCTCATATACCGGCTCTTCCTTGCTTTCCTGGGCCTGACTCAGGACTACTGCCTATTTAGTTGTATAGATTTTTAACTGCATTGTAGCCCCAGGATGAGTGGAAGAAATGGAGTCTGGCATGGGGATTTATTGCCTGGAGAAACAGGAGTCTTAATAATGTGCACAAAGGCACTAGCAGTGGCACTGACCTGACTATTGTAGGGGCCAAGGAAAAACATCCCCCTAGTTCTATGAAGTTTCACTGAAAAATCAACTCACACAAGGCAGATTAATAGGAGAGAGGGCATACAAATTTATTAACATTCACCAGAGAACCGCGGAGTGATTATCTCAAACCCCACGTGGGGTACAGAAACTTATATACCATCTTGAGGTTAGAGATAGAGTGGGGGCTTAGAACATGGCCAAAACCAGGTTATGTTGGGAAATCACATTGTAATGGTAAGACAGGTTATGGGAGGGGAAGAAGAGGCCTGGCTAGCAAAGGTAGTCTTGTTATGTAGATGAAACCTCACAGGTAGCAGCCCTCAGAGAGAGTAGATGGTAAATGTTTCTTTCAGACTTTTAAAGGTGACAGACTCTCAGTTAATCTTTCCTAGATCTGGACAAAAGTGAACCTCAGAGAAAGCCTGGCTGTATCTATGCAGATTCTCTATATATGCAAATCTTCCTGACAAAAGATAGCTGTGCAGGCCTTCTTAGGTTTGCGGGACCTGGAACAACCAAATCAAAATATACCAAAGAAGTATATTTTGGGGTGAAGTATTTTGATTTTCTTAACTATGACTCAGTTTTCATCTCTGGTTTAATTTTAGCCTTAATCACTGTTTATTGCTTAAAACCTCCTATCCACTTTCCTACTGGCATCTCTTAACTCTCTACACTTGGTTCACTTACTGTGCCTATTTAGACAATTCCCCTGAGCCCACCCTTTTTGCACACTATTATAAGTGCCAGCACAGCAGGCTTATTTCCCCCCAAGTGAAGGAATTATTCTGATTGTTGGACTCTTGACTATTTGTTACTGTCATCTCATTCTGGGGAAGTGTCAGATACTTCGCATGCTAGAGGTCAATTTCAGTTGCAGATAAGGTTATGCCACTCTTCAAAAACTCCCCTTATGATTTGGTTTCTTGCCACCAATGATGTTAGTGTGCTGCAGTGAGTAATTTTCCTGAAACTAAAGATAATGGTTCTGTATTTGAAGTCTTAAGCACAGACTTTTCGTAGTCAGGATATGTAAAAGGTAGATTTTTTGACCACAAACAGTAACTCTCTGCAAACATTAAACAGATATTCAAAACGATAATACTTTAAAGTGAGCTGTTTTCAAAAGCTGTTAAATCCCAAGATAAAGGTAACTGTCAGGGGGATAAAATAGCTTCTACAACTATTACTATCACAGATTATTCATTTATACTAATTTAAACACAAAAAGAATGTATATTCCTTGAAACAAAATTCAAACAATACGTAAGTGTACAGAATAAAAGTTGAAACCCTTCTTGTCTCACCCACCAAACTTGTTCTATTTTATTGGGATAACTACTGTAAAAAGGTTGACGTGTTTTCTTCCAGACTTTTTCTGTGCACATTCGAATATATATCTATATATATCTATAGATATAGATATAGATATATGGATATAATATATAATTTGTATATGGATATTTTCTCTTTTTTCTTTCTTTTCTTTCTTTCTCTCTCTCTTTCTTTCTTTCTCTTTCTTTCTCCTTCCTTCCTTCCTTCTTTTCTTCAGTCTCCCCCTCCCCTCCCCCTCCCCTCCCCTCCCCTCTCCCCTCCACTCCCCTCGCCTCTCCTCTCCTCTTCTCTCTTCTCCTCTCCTTCCCTTTCCTTCTCTTTCCACTTTTTTTTTTTTTTTTTTTTTTTTTATCAGAGATAGGATTGCACTATACTGCCAAGACTGGACTCAAACTTCTGGACTCAAGCGTTCCTCCTGTCTCAGCCTCCTGAATAGCTGGGACTACAGGTGTGTGCCACCATACCCAGCTTGGATATTTGGATATTTTCTTTATTACAAAATATGGTATGTGTTATACATATTTTGGGGGTCAAAGTAAAATTTCCCTTCTGTCCACCAAAAGTTGCTGGAAACAATCTGACAAAAGGTAGATTAATAGGAGAAAAAGGCATACAAAATATATTTAATGTGCATAGGGGAAAATTATGGGAAATGTGATTACCCAATAACACAATGAGGTGTAGATGCTTATGTACATTTCTTCATAGGGAAAGGGGAGATTGGGGGTGCAGGAGTCAATGATTTTCAGAAGAAATGAATGAGCCCAAAAAACAATAGCATGGGACAAAATTGCTCTGAGCTCTCGGGGAGGTGGTAGAAGGTCAGTGGTGGAACTTCACTGTGAGCAAAGGTTGTCGTATTTTGCAGATAAAGTTTCCCAGGTATTACCTTTGTTCACAGTGAAGTTCCACCCCTTGCCTTCCCACCACCTCCACTAGAGCTTCCTCAGAAGAATAGACGAAAAGTCTGTCTGGACTTGCTGATGACTCCCAGTCTCTTCTCTTCTCCAGAGGTTAATATTTTCTGATTATTTGATGAAATTCCTAGGGAGGGGGTCTTAAGACAATTGCATTTTTTTAAAAGAAGTTTTTTAAGTCAAATAAGGAAATTCCAGAGAGAATCCCTCCAGTGTCAAAGCACCATATTTTGTGGTATATTCTTCCAAGTAAGCCTCAGCATGTTATTCTGTCAATGGCTCTTTTTTACATGACACACTACCAAGAACATATTAGTATGTATTAGCACATATTAGTACTACTATATTTTGGATGTAAAGAACTTTATAGAATGGCATCATGGTATTCCATAGTCCAAATTTTCCTAATTTGTTTAACAAATTTAGTGTAGACACTAGAGTATTTCTTATATTTCACTGTTACAAATAGCATCCTTAACATTCTCATTGAAATACCTTGTATTAGTTTTCTGCTGCTGCATAGTAAATTATAACAAACTTAGCAGCTTAAAACAAGAAAAATTTATTATCTCACAATTTTCATGTAGCCTTGACTAGTGGAGGATCTGCTTCCATGCTTCTTCAGGATAATGATGGAATCATTATTTTTGTGGTTCTATGACTGAGTTCCTTGCTTTCTTACTGGTTGTTGGCCAGGTACCATGCTCAGTTCCTAGAGGTCACTCTTAGATTCCTGCTGCATAGTGCCCTCCATAGGTCCTCTCACACTCTGAAACTCTTTGAGTTCAGGAAAGGCTCAATCTCTTTACAGGGTTCACTTAATAATGTCAAACCTATCTGTAGAATCTTTCTTTAGGTTAACTTAACTCTAAAGTCAGCTGATTAATAATATAAATATAATAAAGGAAGTGATTCCCATTATATGCACAGGTCTTGCTCACATTCAAGGGAGAGAATTATAGAAGGCATGTACACCAACAGGTGGGAATATTGGAGGTTATCTTATCATTCTACTTATCACAAACTCTTAGATCCTGTGTGAGTTTATCTGCAAAATAGATTCACCGAGGTAGAGTTGCTAGGCCAAAAGGTATGGGTACTATAAATGTGGATCTGTACCTAATTTCCAAAACATTTTATGGCTTTATACTCTCACCAAAGTCTAACAGATTCTTCTAACCCTAATCTTACATATTAGAAGGTAAGCACTACAAAACAGGTATTTTTGTTTATTTTGTTCATAGAAGACATATCTCAAATGTCTAGAACAGTTTTTGGCCTATGATAGGTACTGAATATTAATGGAATGAATGAATAAACATGCAGAATATATCTTGATTAGAACCATAATCTCGGTAATTTACTTTGAAACTTAATGTGGCATCAAGGATTCCCAGTGACTTGTCCTTCAGCTGCCACCTTATAAACCTTTGTAATTTATCATTATCTAGTTTTAAGAATCCTGGTTAAGCACTTTTTATAACAATGTTTTGATACATTATAGCAATTTCATATTCCTATACAGTATCTGTCTCTGTTTTCCTGCTCTAAAAACTGCTCCTCCGTTTACCCTTTAGAGAAAGACTCCAAATATCTCTTTATTTCAGGAATTATTAAAGTATTATTTGTTTTCTGGCTATGTTTATTTATTTATTTATTTTGAGACAGGATCTCACTCTGTCACCCAGGCTGGAGTGCAGTGGCACTATCACAGCTCACTATAATCTCAAACTTCTGGGTTCCCTGCCTCCCAAGTTCGCTGACCAACTAATACATGCTTCTGTCATTGGAACACGCGTGTAGGTACTTCTGTACCGTCTCTATATATTTTCTTAACCAAAATGTTGAGTAATTTCATCTGCAGCCACAGATGTGCTTTTACTTTGGTGTTTTTATTTTAGTGTACAGTTTTATGAACTTTAACGCATGTATGTATTTGTACAAGCACCACCACAATCAGTACAGAATTTTTCCATCATCTCAAAACTCTTCTGTACTATCTTTTTTTTTTTTTTTTTTGAGACGGAGTCCCCTTCTGTCGTCCGAGCTGGAGTGCAGTGGCCGGATCTCAGCTCACTGCAAGCTCCGCCCCCCAGGTTTACGCCATTCTCCTGCCTCAGCCTCCCGAGTAGCTGGGACTACAGGCGCTGGCCACCTCACCCGGCTAGTTTTTTTGTATTTTTTAGTAGAGATGGGGTTTCACCGTGTTAGACAGGATGGTCTCGATCTCCTGACCTCGTGATCCGCCCGTCTCGGCCTCCCAAAGTGCTGGGATTACAGGCTTGAGCCACCGCGCCCAGCCTGTACTATCTCTTTATAGTCACATCTTCACTTCATCCATATCCTCTAGCACCCACTGATCTGTTTTCCATCACTATAGCTTTATCTTTTCAAGAATGTCAAATGTGTGGAATCACACAGTATGTAACCTTTTGACACTGTCTTGTCTTACTCAGCATAAAGCCCTTGAGATTCATGCAAGTTGCTGTGTGTTTCATTCCTTTTTATTGCTGAATAATATTCCATGGTATGAATCTCCTGCAGTTTGGTTAAGTATACACCCACTGAAAGACATCTGGGCTGTGTCTAGTTTTGGATTACTATGGAAAATTCTGCTGTGAACATTTATGTACAAAGCTTTCCGTGGACATATGTTTTTATTTCTCTTGGCTATATATCAAAGAGTGAAATTGTTTATTTGTATGGTAACTCTATGTTTAAACTTTTGAAGAACTTGCCAGACTGTTTTCCAAAGCAGCTGCATCATTTTGTCTTCCCAATAGCAGTGTATATGAGGGATCCAATTTTTCCACATTCTTGTCAACACTTATTATTGTCTCTGTATTTTTTCATTTTTTGAATTATAGCCTTCCTAATGGGTATGAAGTAGTATCTCATTGTGGTCTTGATTTGCATTTCAATTTCCCTAGTGACCAGTGGTGGTGAGTATCCTCCCATGTGCTTATTGGCCATTTTTATGTCTTCTTTGGAGAAATATCTATTAAATCATTTGCCCATTTTTAATTTGGGTTATTTTATTGTGAGTTATAATTGTTCTTTATGGACTCTAGATACTACCCTTACCAGGTATATGATTTGTAAACATTATCATTTTTCCTATTATCTGAGAGTATAGGTGTTATATTGGGCACTGGGGATAAAGGAATTAAAAAATATCATAATTCCTTCTTTCTAGGAACTGAAGGTACCTGAGCTATAAAACTAGAGAAGCCTTTCATACGGAAAGGGCAAGGGAAAATGGAGTTAGCATGTATAACCCCGAGGAAGTTGAAGGCTTAATTGTTCACCTAACAAGGAAGGGTCAATAGGAAAAAGAAGAAGGCTTGGATTAGTAAAATTTTAAGTACTTTTTCTACTTTGGTTGATTTAAGATTTGTCTTCCAAAGACATTTATCTATAGATAAGTGTCTGTTTGGAACGTTGTGAAAATATTCTGTGTGAGGATCATGCTTGGGCCAATCTATATAATATTTACTGTAATTTTCTAGATCATTACTTACTAAACTAGGTATGGGGATAAGTGCTTCATTGGACACATAATCACCTAATACAGATCACATATTAGATTTACTAAAATGAAAACTTTAAAATAATTCCTAAGAATGTGCTTTTTAAAGTTCATTTCCTTGGTGATTTAGAGGTGTGACCAGATTTAATGTTCACTCTACATGATGAACTACATACCATCAAGGTGGAAGGAATAGCTGCTGCCATGCAGACAGACTTGTTCTGTGATGTGCCCTCCCCAATGAAGAAGGACAGGCTGCTTCATTTATTTTCTTCACTAATTAAATATGGTTACATATTTATCAGTTCTGTATTCAGAAGCTATATAGGAATCTATCAACTTACTGGTTGAGTGAATAACAAACATGGGAGGGCACAATTTAAGATCTATAATTTAGCTAGACTCATATGCCCCTCATGTGTAATTGATGCATATTACCTGTAGAATTGTGTTGATGAGACCTTTTAGCACACTTTCATTAATGGGGGCATCCACACATGGAGGCAAAGTAGGCCACTACTTTTGTCATTTGATTTAGGCGTTAGGAGTGGAGAGTCCTGTTGTCTTCTCTAAATATTTCTGCTCCCTCACTGTTTGATAATTGAAATTCAACAGTAGGGCTGAAGGCTTTAATCCTTTTTAATAATATAAATGAAAATGATTCCCAATTTTCTGATGATGCAGGTTTTTGGAGACTGTAGTACAGCTGGCCACATCCAAAGTTGCTTTCATTCTTAGTATTTTTTTATTCCCTAATTTGTAGCAAACAGTTTGGAATGTATATGCCAGGCTTTTAAAATTTATTTAACTACTAATAAAAATACTGACACATTGAATGATTTTACTTAAAATTTTGCATTGCAGATTAAAGCTTTATGTAATTATTTTCTCCCTCTCTGTCACTTACAGTATTTGTGATGGTAAATCTAAAGCTGCTGTAACAAAGGGACTCCCCAGTGTAGTGGCTTCGAGAATAAATAAATTTCTTGCATAGCAACAAATCCAGATACTAGTGGTTCAGATTGATTGCTCGCTATTCTGAAAGTAGTTATTCAGGTATCCTGAGGTCCTTTTCATCTCGTTGTTGTTCGACCATCCTTTAGAGCGGGGATCAGCAAATTGTAGCCTGTGGGCTAAATCTGGCTCTCTAACAGTCTGTTTTTGCTAAATAAAGGTTTATTAGAGCACAGCCTCACTCATTTGTGTATCTGTTGTCTATGGCTGTTTTTGTACTGCAATAGCAGTGTTAAAGTGTTATAATGAAGACCCTATGTGGCCCATAAAGTCTAAAATATTTACTGTCTGGAACTTTACAGAAAAAGTTTGCCCACCTCTGCCCAAGAGAATTGTCTTTATCAGCATAGTCAAAACTGGGTCCCAGACACCTCATGTTTAAGTTTAAGAGAAAGTGGAAGACCCAGGATTTGTTTTATACTAGAGATGACATAGAAGTTACACATATCACTAATTCACATCCTGTTGACCAAAGTTAGCCATAAGCCTCAGATAAATGCAAGGGAAGTTTGAAAATGCAGCATCTAGTTATTATTGTTCTTGCTCTCTGGAAAAATAGGATAGCTGGTTGTGTTGGACAACCAGCAGACTGCCACATTTGTGTTTATGTAGATGTTCTTAAGGATGAAATAATATATCTTGAATCACACTATCAATGCAACTATATGCCATTTGTGAACTTGATCTGTTGAGTGATTTGCAATGAACAAATGATCTGAAAAATACAAGGTTTGAAAAAAGTTAGTGTATTGTATGCACTGTTTCTTTCTGTGTCTGCAGTTACACTGGCTCTTGTGTAGTGTGTGTCAATTTTGAACACTAGTAGGGAATGGGGAGGGGGAAGGAGCCAAAGACTAAACAAAGTTCTCGAAGTACAGGGCAGACGTGCTATAAATAGCAGGATAAAGGACAGAGAATTAGAAAATGAACCCAGAAATGAAAAAGACCTCATCTTGATTATAGCTCTGCCAGTTGATGACTGTGACAAGGTTTGAGTTTCAGTTTTCTCATCTGTAAAATGGGGATAATAATAGGACCCAGTCTGTATGGTTGCTGTAATGGTTAAATTAGATAATGCAAATATAACTGTGCTTCACAGGGGGGCTGTCAAGAAGTTAGCATTCTTTAAAAGTGTGAGTTAATATTATTAGTAATTTTGACTTATAAGAGCAGCGAAAGACAAAGCTGTAAAAAAGGACAACTCACCAATTATTAATCACCTACTGGGCATCAAGAATTGTGATAGGGAGTGTATATGTGTTATCTTGTTGGAGTAGTACATATGTGTAGCACTTTAAAATTATTAGTCACTTATGCCTCAGTGTTACCTATCAGAAAATATCTTAATGGGGCAGGTGTGGAAACTAGAGATCATAAAATGAAAGAGCAAACATGGGGGGAGGGAAGGATAGAGATCACATTGGGGAAGGGTCAATCACATTCTCTTGCCAAAGGCCAAAACTGATCTATTACTTTAAAAATATGAATGAACTTAGGAGCAAATTTGAAATATATAATGTTGAATATTGAACAAAGAGTTTACATTGAAATAAAAGTCAAACTTGAAAAATAAGTGCAAACATTTTTTTTTTTTTTGTATTTTTTTTTTATTATTATACTTTAAGTTCTAGGGTACATGTGCATAACGTGCAGGTTACATATGTATACATGTGCCATGTTGGTGTGCTGCACCCATCAACTCGTCAGCACCCATCAATTCATCATTTATATCAGGTATAACTCCCCAATGCAATCCCTCCCCCCTCCC
>NC_045445.1:40917219-40937570 GCF_002776525.5 Piliocolobus tephrosceles | reverse complement strand
TTTTATTGGTTACCTTTAAAAATTTAGGATTCATTCTTAACAGAATTTAAAAGCTATCACTATTTTTTTATGCTCTTTTTGAATAATTTAAATACTTAGAATGCTTAATTTTGATCACTTCATCCCCATCCTCCATGTTATTACTGCCCCATATTTTAGTTTTATCTTTTCTTTGTTTTTTTTTTGTCTAAAATGAATGTTTTTTTTTTTTTTATTCAATTAACATTTGTTGATATTTACACACATCCTCATTCTTTTCTCATCATCCCTTTTTGTGTTTTAAACCTTCCTTTTGGGATCATTTTCCTTCTTCCTGAAGCACAGTTTAAAAAATTCACTTCAGTAAGAGTTTGTTTATGTAACTTCTCTCTATTCTTTTCCAGAAAAGTGAATTTTGAGAGACCTGATCTGATTGTTATATTTTAAATGAAGAGTTATGGTCTCTCAGCATTTGAAGTTACTGTTACATTGTCAAATTTTTTATTACTATTCTGGAAATGTCTACTGTCAGTTTAATAGCCATTCTTTTAAAGGTATTTTGTCTTGGATTTCTAGCTGTTTTTAACATCTTTTCGTTTTTGTGTTCTACAGTTTCACTATTACATGCCAGATGTGGACTTTTAAAATATTTATCCTGCCTATGAGTCATTGTGTTTTCTTAACTTGAAGGTTGAGCTATTACCTCTTCTACTCTTGCCTATCCCTCTTCTCATAATTCTCTTTTGGGTCTTCTTTCATATGCCTATTGGGCCTTCTCATTTTACTTCCATGTCTCTAAGCTTTTCTCTTAATATTTTTCATTTCTTTGTTTTTCTGGAATGAATTTTGGGGTAATCTCTTCAGATCTATCTTCCAGTTCACTGGTCTTGCGTTTAGTGGTGCCTCTTCTGTTTAATCCATTTATGGAGATTCACTATTTTAGCTCAAATTTTTTCATTTCTAGATGTTTTATTTGGTTTTAAAATATAAATAGCCTTTTAAAGGTAATGTTTTCTTTAAATTTTGATTACTTATGTTAAATGTTTTTGTATTATTTTATTGATATATCATAGCTGTATATATTTTGGGAATGCATGTAGTATTTTGATATATGTATACAATGTATAATCATCAAATCAGGATAATTGTGATATTCATCACTTTAAATGTTTACCTCTTCCTTAATTTGGGAACATTACAATGCTTGTTTTCTAGCTATTTTGAAATACACAATAAATTATTGTTAACTATAATTTCTCTACTATACTGTTGAATACTAGAACATATTCCTTTTATCTAACTATTTTTCTACCTGTTAACCAACTTCTTTTCATCTTTCCCTCCCTCCCCTTCCTAGCCTCTGCTAACCACCATCCTTTATGAGATCCACTATTTTACCTCCTGCATATGTGTGAGAATAGGCAATATTTATATTTCCATGCTGGCTTAATGTAATGATCTCCAGTTCTATCCATGTTGCTGCAAACGACAGTAATTCATTCTTTTTTATGACTGAACAATATTCCACAGTGTATATATACCACAGTTTCTTTATCCATTCATGTACTGATGGACACTTAGGCTGATTTCTTATCTGGCTATTGTGACAAATGCTGCAATAAACACAGGAGTACAGATTATAGCTTTGATATACTGACTTCTTTTCTTTTGGATATATACCCAACAGTGGGATTGCTGGATTATATGGTAGTTCTATTTTTACTTTCTCTCTTTTTCTTTCTTTCTTTTTTTTGTTTTTTTTAGACAGGGTCTCACTCTGTCACCCAGGCTGGGGTACAGTGACATGATCATGGCTCACTGCAACCTGGAACTTCTGGGCTCAAGCAATCCCCCCGCTTCAGCCTCTTGAGTAGCTAGGATTACAGGTGCATACCACCATGTCCAGCTAATTTTTAAAATTTTTTTGTAGAGATTGGGTCTTACTTTGTTGCTCAAGCTGGTTTCAAACTCCTTGGCTCAAGTGATCCTCCCACTTTCACCTCCTAATGTGTTAGGATTGCAGGCATGAACCTGTTTTTGAATTTTTTGAGGAACATCCATACTGTTTTCCATAATGGCTATACTGCTTTACATTGCCTCCAACAGTATACCAGTGTTCTCCTTTCTCCACATCCTTGCCAGTATTTGTTATTTTTTGTCTTTTTGAGAATAGTCATTTTAACAGGGATGAGATGATATCTCATTGTAATTTTGACTTGCATTCCTCTGATTAGTGATGCTGAAAATTTTTTCATATACCTGTTGATTTTTGTATTTATTTGAAAATGTCTAGTCAAGTCTCTTGCTCGTTTTTAATTGGATTATTTATTTGCTATTCAGTAATTTGAGTTGCTTATATATTTTGGGTATGAATCCCCCTTGTCAGAGTCATAGTTTGCAAATATCTTCTCCCATTCTGTACATTGTCTCTTTACTTTGTCAGTTGTTTCCTTTGCTATACAGTTTTTTAACCTGATGTAATTCCATTTGTCTATTTTCACTTTTATTGCCTGGGTTTGAAATCTTAACCAAAAATATTTGCCCAGACCAATGTCCAGTAGCATTTTCCTAATGTTTTTTTTCTAGTGGTTTTATAGTTTTAGGACTTACATTTAAGTCTTAAACTTTTAATCTATTTTGAGTTTATTTTCATTTGGTAAAAGATGAGCATGTAGTTTAATTATTCTGCATATGGATATGCAGTTTTCCACAACCATTTATTGATGACTATCTTTTCTCCAAGGTACATTCTTATTGCCTTTGTTGATGAGTAGGCTCTGAGTGCTTGGATTTATTTCTGGGTTTTCTATTCTGTTCCATTAGTCTATGTGTCTGTTTTTATGCCAGTACCATACTGTTTTGGTTATTATAGCTTTGTAGTATAGTTTAAAATCAGGAGTTGATACCTCCAGTTTTGCTCTTTTTGCTAAGGATTGCTTTGGTTATTTGAGATCTTTTGTGATTCTGTATTAATTTTACTATTTTTTAAATAATTCTGTGTCATTGGCATTTTTACAGAGATTACATTGAATCTGTAGACTGCTTTGCGCAGTATAGACATTTTAATAATATTTTTTTCAATCCATGATGTGGTGTTATTTCTTAAACACTGCATATATTTTCAATTTCTATATCCATTAATTTCATTATTTTATATAATTGAGGATCTAATATTATTGTTCATTTTATCTGCTACCTCACTGTGATGGCTACTTTGATTGTATGCCTTGTAATTTAGGATTGTGTGGTTATGTGCATGGGGCTTTATCTGTGGAACTTCATGGAGGTATGAGCCCATGCATGGTTTATTCTTTCACAGAAGTTTGCATTTACTTCTGCTAGTTATATTATGGAATTACCAACACAGAGTCATTTTAAGTTAATTTCTTAGCTTAGGATTTTTAGGACCATGCAAAAAGTATAAATTAAACCGCAAACCTGTGTTACACACCTGTGTTTATGAATTCTCAGGAGAGATTTTTTCATCAAAAAGTTGAAACAAGCAAGTATTCTTTTTATCTCCTTTTGCTAGTAGTGGGTGGATTTATTCCAGTCCACCATTTCACTCAAGCCAATACCATGCTGGCTTTAGTGGGGACCCAGTTTTATGTGGTGTCTCAATTCCCATTCTTCACTTATATAAACTTTTGTCTTTTTTTCCTATTTGGCTATTCATCCAAGTATCTTATTTATTTGCTTTTTAAGGGCATGATTTCGTTATTTTGTCCAGGCTAGTCCGGAACTCCTGGACTCAAACAATCCTCCCATCTCAGCCTCCCAAGTAGCTAGAACAAAAGGCACACGTCACTGTGCCTGGCTGACTCCTTAACATCTTATTTATTGATATTAGTCAATTTCTTCTAAACAGCCGTAACTTCATAATCAGCTTATCCCACTGATTCTACCTCTCTCTCTCTCTCCCCTGCCCCCACCTCCACCCCCACAACTTCCCCCTTTCCTCTCTGATTTGAAATTTTGCTTACTTTCTTGGGATCTTGTACATGAATATTTTAAACTTTACATTTGATCAGCTATAGTATAGCATGTTTATTATATTTTATATGGAATTTCTTGGAGTTTTAAATGGATTTTTCACAATGTCCAATTAGCCATATTTCTAGGAAGAGAAGTTGGCATGCATGACCTTTTAAAATAAAACAGAAATAAAATTAATTTACAGCATATATACCAACTCAGGATTATGAGATAAGCAAATTTTTCTTGACTTCAATCTAAATGGTAGTAACACTAGGCGGTGGCAGCGGACTTGAAACTTTTTCAAAGCACTTTCATATTTGATCTACTTTGATCCTTATAAAACATCTATAAAGTCAAGTATTTGTAGTGACTCTGATTTTACAGAAAAGGAAACTGTGATCCAGAGTGGTGAGGTTCCTTTCCCAAGGTCAAGTAGTAAGTTAGCAGGAACCCACAGTATTACACTCTAAGGCCAATGCGCTCTTTCCTGCTAATTGTTGACAAAAATGTTTGTCCTTCTGCTTCAGAAAATCCTTCTTTGATGTCAAAAATTCAGAGATCTACAACATAAGTTTTCTTCCCATTAGAAAGCATATTTTAGACCAAAAGCTTATGCTTTTGTATTGAAATATAAAAAGGAAGCTATGCTAGAAGCTCTATGGGTTATGAAGGCAGAATAGTTTGTTTATAGTTCTCTTTTGGCATACATTATGTCATATTTTATGTTAGCAAATGTCTATCTGTCCCTAAGAAATTTCATCACCAAAATCACTAGGGTTTAGCCTTGTGACCCCTGCAATTAAGCATGCAAAGGCAGTTTTAGGCCTACCTCTCAGTTACAGTGACATTCTGCATGATCTGACATGCAGATGGGTACTTCATTGAATATAATCCAGAAGGAATGATGTTTCTTTTTCTTCTGAAAATTTAATCTTGTTGGAAGTTAAACTGATTCAAACACAACTGAACAAGAGCTTTTTTTTCTGTAGATAAATAGTGTGAATAAATCCACCCACTACTAGCAAAGAACAGTGTGAGCTGGTTTCAAGCTAAACAAACCTACGTAGGTGGCCTCTATAAGCTTATTAGTTTGACACTTGTCAGAACTTTCAGGAGATACATAGGAATGGAATCCTTCCTTGAGAAATCACTTAGGTGTCATCTGAAAGTGAGTGGGAGAGAGAGGTCTTGGACTTTTGTAGGGAACAAAGGTTAAGCTAATATTTATATATTTATTTATTTTTTACTTTACTGAAATGAGAATAGAGGTAAAAGTTTTACAAAGTTTATTTCCTTTAATTGGGAAGCCACTGAAGAAGTAAAAATGGCAAATATGGATCACGTTCCAATGTGGGTTGGGCAATATGTTCTCTGGAACATGAATACTGAGTTTTGGAACAAGGCAGATCATACATACTGAATAATACAGTAATGTAACAGCAGCTAATATTTATTGAGCACTTATTATGTGACAGGCACTGTTCTAAGTCCCTTACATATATTAACTTAATGAATTTTCAGAGCAACTATTAATTAGGTAATACTGGTAATCCATGTTTTACAGATGAGAAAACTGAATCTCAGACAGGATAAACAACTTGTCAAGGATACAAACCTAGTAGATGAAGCTAGGATTTAAACTCAGGCTTCTGTGTTCTTTGCTATCTCCATTTATCTAGAATTTTTTTTTTTTTTTTTTGAGATGGAGTCTCACTCTGTCGCCCAGACTGGAGTGCAGCGGCCGGATCTCAGCTCACTGCAAGCTCCGCCTCCTGGGTTTACGCCATTCTCCTGCCTCAGCCTCCGGAGTAGCTGGGACTACAGGCGCCCGCCACCTCGCCCAGCTAATTGTTTGTATTTTTTAGTAGAGACGGGGTTTCACCAGGTTAGCCAGGATGGTCTCGATCTCCTGACCTCGTGATCCGCCCGTCTCGGCCTAGAATTCTTATCTAAACTTTATTCTTATTACCCTTTTAGGAAACCCCTGCTGCTTCTGGGTATAGACTTCTTGTGGTGCCCATATCATGGGAATTAACATTAAATTTTTTTAAGAAACTATTAGAAACTACCACTGACCAAAAAGGAGTTTCCACATTCCAGATGATAGCTTCAGGTACTCATCAAGACGTCTGTCAAAAGGGGATAAAAATGACAGATTCTGGCTATGACACATGTGCCTAAGGGGCTGATGTAAGTTATCTCAGTTCGTTGACCTCCTTTTTGGTACAAGTGTAAATGATACAAGTGCTGTTTTGACATACTGCAGAGGGGTCAAATCTGGGTTTTTAGTGTAACCATCACCAAGTAGTGTGGATTGTACCCATTAAGTAATTTCTTGTCCCTCATCCTCTATTTAAATTTGCTGCCCAAAAGAGGATCACAAAAAACCTATACACTTTTCCAGCTGGGGAAGTTTTGTTTTGTTTTGTTTTGTTTTGTTTTCATCATGTAGGCCTTCCTTTTGGTCCTTCCTTCAGCAAATATATGTTGACTGCTTGCTTTGTGACAGGCACTGTATTAGGCATTGAAAGTACATTGACGAGCACAGATAGACATGTCACATCCCCTCGTAGAGTTTGTAGTCAATCAGGAGAGGCAGACAATAACAATCCCATTAATAAATGTGAATTTACAAACTGAGGCATGCATTATAAGGGGAAGGAACTTAGAACCACAGTGGAGATAGTATCATGGGGAGAATATGGTCTCATCTGGAGGATTACAAAACATTTCCCTGAGGAAGTGGCATCCTAAGTAGAGGAAACAGCATGAAAAAGCCCTGTGGATCTTTTTCTTAAGGTCTAGAATGAGAAATAGATTAATCACTTATTCATGGAACAACTGCTCTGCTTATACCTTTGTGTACCAGTCATCATTTTCAAAGAGGTAGATGTACTCTGTTAGCTTATTGTTCTCAAAACAAAGCAAAATAAAACAACTTTCTTCTGGTAAATGGCCAGGTTGCTTTTGTTTTTGGTAACATCCTCAGATAGAGGAAACTTTCCCATCCATCTACGAGGCTACCTTCTCAAGCTTCCTGTCTTTCCTCCCTCCCTTCCTTTCACCTTTATACAACTTTTGATATGCCTACTATGTGTTATGTACTCAGATTGTTCTCTTCACAGCCAAACTTCATGTTTAAGAAGTCTGCACTGGCTGCCTCAATTTTCTCACATTCTTAATCCATTGCATTCTGCTGTTCATCACCATCATTTCAATGAAACTACTAAACTCAGAATTCTGTTTCTCATCTCCTCATTGTACTTGGTGTCTCTGCAGCATACAGTTCTGACGTTTACTTCATCTATTATAAATCATCATTCTCATTGTTTCTTTTTTGCTTGAATGCATATTCTCCATGGGTAATCCCATCTATTTCTATGAGATTTGTAGAAATCTGTATCTCCAATAACCTCCTTTCTCCTAAGCGCTAAATTTTTATACCCAACCATACACTAAATATCTCTTTCTGATAACCTGCAGATATTTCATATTTAACATGCTTAAAGGTTAAATCATTTTCTTTCCCTTCAATCCAATCTTTACCCAGAAACCACAGTGATCTTTGTAAAATACACATTTGATTGTTATCATGCCTCCGCTTGAAAGTCTTCAATCGTTTCACATTGCCATCCTAAGTATCTTATAGTCATACAATAATTTCATCTTCACTCCTCATACCAAATTACCAGCCAATCCCAAGATACTTAGGGCCTTTGCATGTGCTTTTCTCTTTACCTGAAACCCTTCCCTATTTTCCTTTTTCTGCTTAAATTTCACCTTTTAAATTAACTTTGACCTGACTAATCCGGAGGGAAAAAGTTGGTTTGTTTTTCATACATTTGTGCTTTCATAGTATGTCATTTATACCTCTATTGCAGCATTTAGACACATAAGCATATCATATGAATTCGATGTGAGGTTCTCTTTCAGTAGGTTATGTGCAAAAATGCAGGAATAGAATATGTTATGGCCCCAATGTAGTGTTTTTTATTACATATTTGATGCAGACTCCAGGAGAGGCCAAAAATAAAGCATTAGTTAATTACCAGAGGCTGACACTTGAGAAACTTGTTTTATTAGAGTATTGACTTAGATATTTAACTTAAATTGATGATAAGAAAGAATTAACCATAATTACTTGGAGTATGTTTCTATCTTCAAGTCCTAGATTATCCAATGTCCCTGATTAATGATTTACAGTGTGTAATTAATAAAAGTAAACCATCATTCAAAGTGATTTTTTTAGTTACATGAGTTTTCTTTTTGGCCGGAAGTCCAAAGAGAAGTAACCTACAGTAGAGTACAGCTCTACTGATTTTCTCAGACTGATTTTGCCATTTACTAGGGAGTTTAAAGCCTATGAAACATGTAAATTCTTTAGGGTTCATGGTAAAGAGTAGAGTTCTTTTCTACAGGCAACTGAAACACACACATATTATTTTGAATGTAGCTATTAATTGATATACTCAAATATTTCTATCAAAAGAATGAAACAGCAAGTGTTTTAAGTAAAAGTAAATTTATTACAAAAAGCACTTAGGTACATATATAATAACCAGACATTTATGGAAAGTATAGGAACTTAAGTCTTCATTTGTATTAAATTTGACTAAATGGTATATGTCTGATAATTGGATTCAAAAAGTCTAAACTCCATAGTGAAAAGAAAAAAGGATGGTAAATGTATTGAAGTGAGCTGGTACAAAATTGATATTGAGGGATATAACCAACACCTGTCTTAAGGCTGTCTTTGTTTGGAAAGGCTTTTTCTTATATGTTTTTCCATTTTTAATAGTGCTATATTCCTTATAGCATGTATGTATTGTAAGCTACATTTGGTAAAAAACTATGCTATATGACAACAATTTAAAAACCTTTGACCAGCATTTTGATAATGCTTAATTTAAATTTAATTTGAATATATTATTTTAATTTAAATATAATATTTAATATTTAAATATAAAGATTTAATTTAATTTAAATATAAAGCTAGATATAAAATTAGAAGTTTCATGCCAAAATGAGTCTAAATGCTAACCAGACTACCATGGATTGATACAAAGTTTCTAGGGGATTTCTTCTTGTTACTTTGGGAGGGAATGAAATGTAATTTTCCTTTGACACAGCTTTTGTAAGAACTAGCTATTCTGGAATGCTTAAATCACTGCTTTACATTCATTCATTCTTAACAGAGATCAATGCACAAATAAAGGGAAAACAATCATGTAAGTGGTTCTCAAACATTGTTGCATATTCAAATCACCAGGAGAACTTACTAACAACGAACTCCTTAGAGGTCTCCCTAAGATTCTGCTTTTGTAGGTCTGGAATGGGACACAGGAATATGAATTTTTAACAAGTCCCCAGGAGATTCACATGCTCCAATTTCAGAAACACTGCCCTATTCTCTGTTCCATCAAATTTCTCCTCATTCTTTCAAATGTTCCTCACCCTCTACAATGCCACAGCTTTGCCAAATTGTTCATTCCTTAGAGCTCCAATGCCTTTTTCTCCCATAGCTCCACCTGGTAGAATTCCTACTAATTTATCAAGACCCCATTCACATGTGACTCCTCCAGAGTCTTCACTCAGCCCTTTGTACATATCTCTGTTCTAATGTTTATATAATATCTTACATCTATATATAGGGCTAAATCAATCAATCAATCAACCTCCCAATAGATTGGGTTGTTCAATAAATTTATCTATCTCCAAATAGGTTGAGTTTTTTTTTTTTTTTTTTTTTTTTTTTAAAGTTTGAGGCTGCATCTTAGCCTTTATGTATTAAACATCCTGTATCAGAGCTTAGGACAAGGCCGACCTTGTACATAACAGGTGGTAGGTGCTCAGATATATCTGAGCATGCACATGATTTATCTGGGAAGTGTGTTTAAAATAATACCCAGCATGCCAACCCCCCCATACCTAGATTGTCATTTGGTAGGTCTGAAGTTGGTCTTAGGAGTTTACAGTTTTTAAAGTGCTCTAGATATTTCATGTCTTGCTAAACTGAATACCAAAGAAACATCGACTAACCTTTTGGTAACTTAAAATATATATGATCAAAGGGCTACTTCTGATCATCTCGTTTACCTTCTAATCTAACAAAATGCAACTGATTTCAATTTTTAATGTACTCTAATATGTTTTGGATACTCTTTTGTGACAATATTTAGGTCTACCTGAATAGTGGTTATAGAAAATGTAGGCCACTTTACACAGAGGGCAGAGCGTTCACAAGTAAGTTATTGTTTATGTGGCATCTTGGAAGAATTTGAATGGGGACTTTATGTAGAGGGCACATCACGAGTATAAGTCAACAATTAATTGGTTTTAAGAAGTGAAAATACTGCTCAGTTATTTTGGATTTTCCAGTAAATGTGTTTCCCATGTCAAAAATTATCAAATTGCTTAATAAAGCATCGAAACTTCTGATTCCAGCTAAAATGGGAAAACAAAGACCAGATTTATCCTTCTGTGTGAAGCAACCAAAAAACCACCAAAATATATAAAACAATAATTTTTAAGACAAAGAACACTGGACAAAGAATGGCAGTAATCCCAGAGAGATGGGAAATAAATGAGGTCAGCCCTATGATTGTCTCAACTTACTGTGTTGAGAGGGTATACAGGTATGCTCCAGGAAGGAGGACTGAGGTGAAGGAAGGCAATTCAATGACAAAAGTGCTGGAATGACAAAGAGTACTGGAATTAGTGGATATGTATATGTAAAAAAATGAACTTCAATTCATATCTTACATATTATACAAAGTTAATTTAAAATAGATTATAATCTTAAATGTACAACCTAAAACTATAAAGTTTTAGAAGGAAATACATGAGAAAATATTCCTAACTTGGGTTAGGCTAAATTATTTTAGTTACAACACCAAGAGAGTATTAATATAAAAATTGATAAAATATACTTTATTCAAATTAAATCTTCTCTTCAAAATACACTATTAAGAGACTGAAAAGATAGTTCATAGATGTGAAAAAATCTTAGCTCAGCATCCATCTGACGAAGGGATTTTATTCAGAGTATATAAACAGCTCAGAAAAATTAATAAGGAAACAAACAACCCAAGAGAAAGTGGACAAAATATTTGAATGAATACTTTTCCAAAAATATATACAGATGGCCAAAAAACACATGAAAAGATGCTTAATGTTGTCGGTCATTAGGGAAATGCAACTCAAAATCACAATGTTTTACCACTATGTATCAGTTAGAATGGCTAAAATTCAAAAGATTGACCATGTTAAGTGTTGGTGAGGACGTGGATTCAACTGGGACTTTCTCATGTTGCTGGTGGGAATGTGAAATGTCACAATTACTTTGGAAAATAGTTTGGCACTTTCTTAAAAAGCTAAGCATATGTCTGTAATGATCTAGCCATTTCACTCCTAGGCATTTACCCAGGAGGAAAGAAAGAAATGTCTACCCATAGACTTGTACGTAAATGTTCACAAGAGCTTTTTCTGGAATAGCCCCAAACTGGAAACAAATCAAATGTCCCTCAAAAGGTGAATGGATAAACAAATTGTAGTAGAGTCACAAAATGGAATACTCTTCATCAACAAAATGAATGAACTATTGATATATGCCATACTATGAATTAACCTCAAAATAATTTTGAGGAGGGCAAGAAACCTGGAAACGAAGACTACATAATTTATGATTCCATTTATAAGAAATTCTAAAAAAATAGAAACTAATCTATAGTGGCAGAAAGAAGATCAGTGATTACTTGGAGGGGTTGGGAGGGAAAGCTTATAAAGTGCTACAAGTAAAGTTTTAAGGGTCATGGAGTATGCTCACTATTTTGGTGGGTTGTTGGTTTCACAGATGTATAATATATCAGGACTTACCAAATTGTACTCTTCAAAATGTGCAGTCTATATTTTGTCACTTATTCCTCAATAAAGCTGTTAAAATGCACCAGACCATTTTCTTCAAATAAAATCTTACTTGGAAGTCCAGGAAATAAAACAGAAAACAGGGCAGCGACCTTCTACCTTATTTATAAAGACATCTATGGAACTCTCACTGAAAAACCTCTGTCATAAAACATCTGACTTCCAGAAATATATTTATATGTATAGAGAGACAGAATATGATATTTTACTTTAATTTGAAGCATCTTCTCCAGAATTCATTGATTGCCATCAGTCTGAGGTACAATTGCAGTAAAATATGCCATTTAGAAAATCTGTGAAAATGAGCTATTCTAGACAGCAGAATGTATCTTGGATGCTATGTATAGTCCTTTAAAATTTGTTATTTTAAATTATTGTTAGCAAATATTTTAATAATACGTGTCTCGGTTTTTCATGACTTTGAAAAGAATAGACTCTTTTATTGACTCTATCAAGCTTGCATTATGCTGGAATGTAGTGGTACCCTTTGGACTTCTTTAAACATGCATCCATGTTTACTCCAGTAATAAGTGGCTTAAGACAAGAGCATTTTTCAACCTTTGTGGAGAGACATGGTGGTTACATCTGCCACTTCTATATTCTGTCTCCTCCTGTGCTGCTATATGTCACTTCTTACACAGTATGACTTCCTAGATAAGCAGCCCTTCCCTCATTCTAGACTCTAATTGGTAAAGCATGTAACCAAGGTTGTTAGAGCTGTATAGACATAGGCTGTGAATAGAAGACTGGAGCGTTGTCCTTTGAGAAAAATACATGATTTTTAGTGCATGGACCATTTTCGCAGAATGAAGCAATTCATTTTTAATCCTCTGATTTTCAGCTTTGTAATGGATTAATTTGGTTTGCTGCATAACTCAATTCCAAACAGATTAGATGTTATTTTGTTACATGTACAAAGATCTGCTATAGAGAGGCTATAAAATAACACTATCACTACAGTACTTGCTGAAAATATTTATTACTTCAGCTATTAGTGAAAGACAGCCCCATTTTTGGGGATCTGGAGGTCTGAAAGTACCACCCTGAGAAATTTTGTCTGAAGAATCTCTTGGTCTCACTAGTTGTCAGACTTGCAGGTAGTGCATCTAGTTGCTCTCTTAGTTGGTCATTTTTTTCTGTCTTTCATTCCATATTAAGTATCAGCAGTTGGAAGAGATGAAGGAAATACAGATGATTCTCGCAGTTTTTTTAAAAGATTATTTCATCTTCCTCCAATTTTGTTTTTCAAAATAATTCGGACCTGGTTAAAAGCAAAAATCACCTTTTCTGTGTGTCACGCAAAGTAAGCTTCAGAAAGCACTGATAATAGAATTAGTGACTGAATTCAGGAATAGATTTGGTTAAATGCCATGTTTTCCACATTGAGGAATCAGAGACTAAGCTTATTTTCAAGAGTAGCTAGGAACTATTCTATGTCAATGAGAGGTTTATAAAATAAGGACCATACCTATTTAGTTGCTATCACTTCCTTCTACAATATATATGGTAAAGGAAATCTTAGTTGAATGGTAAGACACCTCACAAGTTACTATTTACCTTGATAACTGTATTATGGTTCAGGATCTGGCCATCAGAAATTTGACTCCCTCAGCATATAAAGAGTAGTTATTTCTTTTTCTTTTTCTTTTCTTTTCTTTTCTTTTTTTTTTTTTTTTTTTTTTGGCGGCAGGGGTCGGGGAGAGGAGGGGAGGAATCTTGGATTACACTAACCAAGGTAGCAGAGATGGATATGTAAACTAGAATGTTTATTTACTGTGAGAAATAAAACGACTGAGAAGGCTAGAATGCTTGTTTCCCTATATCCAGGTAGTCTCTTGATTCTGTAGTCAAGCCAAATTACCAGATAGAAAAAAAAAAAAAAATGAATGAGTAAGGAATCAGAGCAGGGGAAGTGCTGTAGAAAACTGTTTGCCCTAGATAATCCTTCAGTAGGCACCGCCCATATCTGGCTTTCTGGACTTCACCAAGCTGACTCTTCTGTTCACCTGGTACCTCTCTAAATAGTGTACCACACAGTTCATTAAGTTTCCAAACAGGATACAATTCGTTGGTTATGTTTCCATTTAAGTAAATTAAAATCACATGCCTGCCTTGGCTCCTTGAAGTCATCTTGATAGGAGTTTTTTGTGTCCCCAAACTTTTCTGAATCATCCATTTATACGGAATTCTTTATTTACTTTCCAAAGTGACTATTCACACATTATTAATAGAAATATGTTGCAATGGAATAGCTTATTTTCTTACTTCACTTATCTCTGATCTTTGTGAGTCAACTCATGGTCATCACTAATACTAAAAATGAAAAGCACATGATGTTCCCCCCAAATCTGTAATATTTGTATATCTCATTTCCCAAATTTTAAGAGTTTGGCTTATGTTTACCAACCGGATGATACCTTCAAAATCAGTTTATATTGAAATCCTACTCAAATATTTTCTTAGTTGGTAAACATATGATACAGACATGCAATACATAATAATCACATCATATAATGTGGGGTATCCATCCCTTCAAGTATTTATCCTTTACATCATTTTGTTGATGAAGAGTATTCCATTTTGTGACTATACTACAAGTGAGCCACTGAGCCTTAGTTGGTAAACAAATTCACTGTGAACAATGCATGCTATTATTTTTTGAAACTTACATAGTATATCTATCATATAAGAGAATATAAAGGAATTCTTAATATATTATTTGTTATAGAGACCATTTTTGTATAGTACAGATCTTTCTTGGATTCTATTCAATAAAATACAGTTATTTAAATGTTCATGGGATTCATTCCAAGGAAGTCTTCTTTATATGAAAGTTTCCAGCATGTACTCCAAAGATAGAATACCAAGGTAACTCAGTGTGTTATCATGATGATCATTCCTTAAGTATTAACTCTGAAACTTGTCCACAGTCAGTTTTTACACAGATGGGTTTTTTCAATTCTACTTAATATGACCCTGGAAAGGCTTCCTTCTTGGTTAGTTGGTGTGTGTCTCAGGAAAGGCAAGCTAATTTTAGTATCAACCTAAAAAAAGAGATTCTGAGAATGTTCATTTGAAGGGACTTTAGAGTCCTTGAGATTTTGTTGATTACTCTGTAGAGTACACATGAATCACTTTTATGTTACCTTCTAGTAAGTAGTCACTTAGTCTTTGCGTAAACACGTTCAATGATGAGACATCTACTCCCTCATAAAGCAACCCATGCCACATTTGAATTATTCAGTTGTCAAAAGTTTTATTTCTATTTGGCTAAAATAACACCTCTTTGTAAATTTCATCTGTTGGCTCCAATTCTGAAGTCTGAAGTCACAGAGAAATAAAATCCAGTGAATTGCTGATACTCTAGAAACTAAGAATGCAAAATTTTGGGAAAATGAATACTTTAATGCCAAAACTTAATAAATAATATTTGCAATTAGTTGACATTTTGAATTATCAAATCCACTGATCTGTTTTTTAAAAAGCATAAGTATATTTCACAAAGCAGTGATAGAAATATATTTATGCTATATATATGACAATAGAGATCATATAGAGAAATAAATATATGATAAATGAGAAACATAGGAAGAAAAGAAGAACGGTGGAGGGGGGTCTATCAGGGTGGTTAAAGTAACCAAAATCAAGTAAGATCATCATAGAAATATAACGTTTAAGATCTATTAGAAATCTTAGATATCATCTAATATCTAATTATTTTATTTTATTTATTTATTTGTTTTTTGAGACGTAGTCTCACTCCTGTTACCCAGGCTGGAGTGCAATGGCACAATCTTGGCTCACGCAACCTCTGCCTCCCGGGTTCAAGTGATTCTCCTGCCTCAGCCTCCCGAGTAGCTGGGAATACAGGCGTGTGCCACCATGCCCAGCTAATTTTGTATTTTTAGTAGAGACGGGGTTTCTCCATGTTTCTCAGGTTGGTCTCAAACTCCCGACCTCAGGTACTCCACCCACCTCAGTCTCCCAAAATGCTGGGATTACAGGCATGAGCCACTGCACCCAGCCCATGATTTTATTTTATAGGTGAAGACACTCTGGACCAGAGAAGGGAAGTCATTTATCCACTGACTCTCAGTTAGTATGTAACAGAGCCTGAACTAGAATCCAGGTATGGGAGGTTTCATACAGAAGGGGATTTAGGTGTAAGGAACATGCTTTAGCAAAGAGGTAATGGACTCATGTAAAAAAATGATAATCTACCCAACTCAGGAAGAGAGCCCAAGGAAGGTTATGGCAACAAGTAAGGGTATTAGGTAAAGAAGGTCAAAGGTGTCCTTAATGCCCCCAAATAACAGTTTTATTTGTGATAAAGTATGTTAGGAACCACTATGAGGATTAGTAAGAACTCTCCAGAGGCCCCAGTCCTCTGTATGGACTGTAATCCCAACATTTACAGAGATTTGCCCTCTGCTTCTCCTATTGTTCCTGTTTGCTCATGCCAAAAGGGTTGCTTAGAGTTGGAGCAAAACACAGATACCCTATTTTATTCAAAGGAACAGAAAGCCTCTTAACTCTTTTTATATTAAAAATGGGATTATAATTATAGATGACAATAGGCAAGACAGATAAAATAAATAATTTGGCTTCTGTGTGGCACTGGGGAGTGGTGGGGACTATCCATACAGGCAGGCAATGCTCAGCTTGTTAATCATTGCCATGCATAGATGTTATGTTCATTGTTTCCAGGTAGGTATTCCAGCTTTTCAGAAAAGATAGAAATAATAATTCTTGTGTGATTTGTCCAGATTACTCAATGTTGGACACTTAATTCATTTTCTGTTTTGTTTAGAGGCAGGGTCTCACTCTGTCACTCAGGCTGGAGGGCTCACTGCAGCTTCAAACTCCTGGGCTCAAGTGATTCTCCCACCTCAGCCTCCAGAGTAGCTGGGACTACAGGTGCATGCCATCATGCCTGGCTAATTTTTACTTTTTTTTTTTTTTTTTTTTTTTTTTGTACAGATGGGGTCTTGCTATGTTGTGCAGGCTGATCTTGAGTTCTTGGTCTCAAGGGATCCTCCCACCTTGGCCTCCTGAAGTGCTGGGATTACAGAAGTGAGCCACTGAGCCTGGCCTGGACATCTAATTTTGAAAACAAAACAAATCTGGCCAGGCACGGTGGCTTACGCCTGTAATCCCAGCACCTTGGGAGGCCGAGGTGGGCGGATCACCTGAGGTCAAGAGTTCGAGACCAGCTTCAACATGGAGAAACCCCCGTCTCCACTAAAAATACAAAATTAGCCAGGTGTAGTGGTGTATGCCTGTAATCCCAGCTCCTCGAGAGGCTGAGGCAGGAGAATTGCTTGAACCTGGGAGGCAGAGGTTGCGGTGAGCTGAGATCGCGCCATTGCACTCCAGCCTGGGCAACAAGAGTGAAACTCCGTCTCAAAAAAAAAAAAAAAAAAAAAAAAAGAAAGAAAACATCATGGTGTGAAGCTAAACAAAACACATCTGTGGGCTGGATTTAGCATGTGAGTAGACACTTTGTGACCCATGACATAAAGACACAAGGAGGCGATTTCCTGGATACGTATGGACAGGAAACCAAACTATACTTTTATTACATGGGGACTAAAACTGGAAAGTTAGAAATTGAGGATACTCTTTCTGTCTTTTATGGAGCCAAATGTTATCTACATGCAATCTCTGTTTCCCAGTATTGCACTACAAATTTAATTTTTCTCTATTTATTACTTACTTCTTTGATCTCATGTGACTTTGGATTGTCATTGTACTTATTCTGGCCTTAAGAATCCAATGAACATGGGATGCATCTCCATTTACTGAGATCTTTAATTCCTTCAGGCAATGTTTTGTATTTTCAGCATGCACTTCCTTGTTCACATTTATTTTTAAGTATTTTATTTTCTCACAAAATTGTAAATAAAATTGTTTTCTTAATTTCCTTTTATTAAATATTTTATTATAACGTTGTGAGTACATAGTAGGTGTTTTTGGGGTACATGAGATGTTTTGATACAGACATGCAATACATAATAATCACATCATATAAAGTGGGGTATTCATCCCTTCAAGTATTTATCCTTTACATTAGAAACAATCCAATTGTACTCTTTCAGTTATTTTAAAATGTACAATTAAATTATTATGAACTATAGTCACCTTGTTGTGCTAGTTAATACTAGGTCTTATTCATTCTTTCTATTTTTTTGTACCCATTAACCATTCTCACCTCCCCACCACCTTTTCACTAACCTTCCCAGCCTCTAGTAACCATTCTTATGCTCCTTATGTCCATAATTTTTTAAAATTTTTTATTTCCACAGGTTAATGGGAAACAGGTAAGGTGGTGTTTGGTTACATAAGTACATTCTTTAGTGGTGATTTGTGAGATTTTGGTGCGCTCATCACCCAAGCAGTATACATTGCACCCTATTTGTAGTCTTTTATCCCTTACCCCTTTCCCAGCCTTTCCCCCTAAGTCCCCAAAGCCTATTATGTCGTTCTTATGCATTTGCATACTCATAGTTTAGCTCCCACTTATGACTGAGAACATACAATGTTTGGTTTTCCATTCCTCAGTTACTTCATCTAGAATAATAGTCTCCAATCTCATCCAGGTTGCTGTGAATGCCATTCATTCATTCCTTTTTACAGCTGAGTAGTATTGCATTATAAATATATATATATACACACACATATATATGCACACAAGAAACTGGGATATATATATGTGTTTGTGTGTGTGTGTGTGTGTGTGTGTGTGTATCCCAGTTTCTTTATCCACTCATTGATTGATGGGCATTTAGGTTGGTTCCACATTTTTGCAATTGCAAATTGTGCTGCTATAAACATGCGTGTGCAAGTATCTTTTTTGTATAATGGCATCTTTCCCTCTGGATAGATATCCAGTAGTGGGATTGCTAGATCAAATGGTAGTTCTACTTTTAGTTTTTTGAGGAATCTCCACGCTGTTTTCCACAGTGGTTGTAATAGTTTACATTCTCACCAGCAGTGTAGAAGTGTTTCCTGTTCACTGCATCCATGCCAACATCTACTATTTTTTAATTTTTTTATTATGGCCATTCTTTCAGGAGTAAGGTGGTATTGCACTGTGGTTTTGATTTACACTTTCAAGATCATTAGTGATATTGAACATTTTTTCATGTTTGTTGGCCATTTGTATATCTTCTTTTGAGAATTGTCTATTTATGCCCTTAGCCCACTTTTTGATGGGATTGTTTTTTTTTTTTTTTTTTTTTTTTTTTTTGAGACAGAGTCTCGCTCTGTCGCCCAGGCTGGAGTGCAGTGGCCAGATCTCAGCTCACTGCAAGCTCCGCCTCCTGGGTTTATGCCATTCTCCTGCCTCAGCCTCCCGAGTAGCTGGGGCTACAGGCGCCTGCCACCTCGCCCGGCTAGTTTTTTGTATTTTTTAGTAGAGGCGGGGTTTCACCATGTTAGCCAGGATGGTCTCGATCTCCTGACCTCGTGATCCGCCCGTCTCGGCCTCCCAAAGTGCTGGGATTACAGGCTTGAGCCACCGCGCCCGGCTGTTGATGGGATTGTTTATTTTTTTCTTGTTGATTCATTTGAGTTCATTCTGGATATTAGTCCTTTGTTAGGTGTATAGATTGTGAAAATTTTTCACTCTGGATTGTCTGTTTACTCTGCTGACTGTTCCTTTTGCCATGCAAAAGCTCTTTGGTTTAATTAGGTCCCAGCAATTTATCTTTGTTTTTATTGCATTTGCTTTTGGTTTCTTGGTCATGAAATCCTTGCATAAGCCAATGTCTAGAAGGGTTTTTCTAATGTTGTCTTTTAGAATTTTTATAGTTTCAGGTCTTAGATTTAAGGCCTTAATACATCTTGAGTTGATATTTGTGTAAAGTGAGAGATGAGGATTCAGTTTTATTCTTCTACATGTGGCTTGCCAATTAACTCAGCACTATTCAATTCATTGAATATTTCCCCACTTTATGTTTTTGTTTGCTTTGTCCAAGATCAGTTGGTTATAAGTATTTGGATTTATTTCTGGGTTCTCTATTCTGTTTCGTTGGTCTACATGTCTATTTTTATACCAGTACCATGCTGTTTTGGTGACTATGGCCTTGTAGTAGTTTGAAATCAGGTAATGTGATGCCTCCAGATTTGTTCCTTTTGCTTATTCTTGTTTTGGCTATGCGGGCTCTTTTTTGGTTTCATATGAATTTTAGAATTGTTTTTTTTTTTTTTTCTAATTATGTGAAGAATGGTGGCAGTATTTTAATGGGAATTGCATTGAATTTGTAGATTACTTTTGGCAGTATGGCCATTTTTACAATATTGATTTTACCCATCCATGAGCATGGAATGTGTTTTCATTTGTTTTTGTTGTCTGTAATTTCCTTCAGCAGTGTTTTGTAGTTTTCCTTGTAAAGGTCTTTTGCCTTTTTGGTTAGGTATATTCCCAAGTATTTTGTTTCACTTTTTTTTTTTTTTTTTTTGTGGTTCTG
>NC_045445.1:40906111-40917119 GCF_002776525.5 Piliocolobus tephrosceles | reverse complement strand
TGTGTGATGTTCCCCTTCCCGAGTCCAAGTGAGCTCATTGTTCAGTTCCCACCTATGAGTGAGAACATGCGGTGTTTGGTTTTCTCTTCTTGTGATAGTTTGCTAAGAATGATGGTTTCCAGCTGCATCCATGTCTTTGCACCTATTGTAAAAGGAGTTGAGTTCTTGATTTGATTCTCAGCTTGGCCGCTGTTGGGGTATACAAGAGCTACTGATTTGTGTACATTAACTTTGCATCTGGAAACTTTGCTGAATTATTTTACCAGTTCTAGGAGCTTTCTGGGGGAGTCTTTAGGAATTTCTAGGTAAACAATCATATCATCAGCAAGTAGTGACAGTTTGACTTCTTTACCGATTTGGATGCTCTTTATTTTTTTTCTTTTGTCTGATTGCTCTGGCTATGATTTCCAGTACTATGTTGAAGAGGAGTGCTGAGCGTGGACATCCTTGTCTTGTTCCAGTTCTCAGAGGGAAAGCTTTCAACTTTCCCTCATTCAGTATTATGTTGGCTGTGAGTTTGTCATAGATGGCTTTTATTATATTGAGGTATGTCCCTTGTATGCTGATTTCACTGAGAGTCTTAATCATAAAGGGATGCCAGATTTTATAGAATGCTTTTTCTGCATCTATTGAGATGATCATGTGATTTTTGTTTTTAATTCTGTTTATGTGGTGTATCACATTTATTGGCTTGCATATGTTAAACCATCCCTGCATCCCTGCTATGAAACCCACTTGACCATGGTGGATTATCTTTTCCATATGTTGTTGGATTCAGTTAGCTAGTATGTTGTTAAGGATTTTAGCATCTATGTTCATCAGGGATATCGTACTTTAGTTTTCTTTTATGGTTGTGTCCTGGCTTCATATAATGACTTAGGGAGGGTTCCCTCTTTCTCTATCTTGAGGAATAGTATCAATAGGATTGGTACCAATTCTTTGAATGTCTGGTAGAATTCTGCTGTGAATTTGCCTGGTCCTGGACTTTTTCTTGTTAACAATTTTAAAATTACTGTTTCAATCTCACTGCCTGTTGTTGGTCTGGTCAGGGTATTTAATTCTTCCTGATTTAACCTAGGAAGTTTGTATTTTTTACAGGAATTTATCCATCTCTTCTAGGTTTTCTAGCTTATGTGTGTTAAGGTATTCATAGTAGCCTTGAATGATCTTTTGTATTTCAGTGGTGTCAGTTGTAATATCTCCCATTTTGCTTCTTATTGAGCTTATTTGGATTTTCTCTTTTCTTTTCTTGGTTAATTCTTCTAATGGTATATCAATTTTATTTATCTTTTCAAAGAAGCAGGTTTCTGTTTTGTTTATCTTTGGTATTTTTTTTTAAATTTCAATTTCTTTTAGTTCTGCTCTGGTCTTGGTTATTTTCTTTCTTCTGTTAGGTTTGGGTTTGGTTTGTTCTTGTTTCTCTAGTTCCTTGAGGTGTGACCTTAGATTGTCTGTTTGTGCTCTTTCAGACTTGTTGATGTAGTCATTTAGGGCTATGAACTTTCCTCTTAGCACTGCCTTTGCTGTATCCCAGAGGTTTTGATAGATTGTGTCACTATTGTCATTCAGTTTGAAGAATTTTTAAGTTTCCATCTTGATTTTATTTTTGAGCCAATGATCATTTAGGGGCTGGTTATTTAATTTCCATGTATTTGCATGGTTTTGGAGGTTCTTTTTGGAGTTGATTTTCAGTTTTATTCCACTGTCATCTGAGAGATTGCTTGATATAATTTCAATTTTCTTAAATGTATTGAGGCTCATTTTGTGGCCAATCCTATGGTCTGTCATGGAGAAAGTTCCATGCTCTGTTGAATAGAATGTATATTCTTTGATTTTTGGGTGGAATATTCTGTATATATCTGTAAAGTCCATTTGTTCTAGGGTATAGTTTAAATCCATTGTTTCTTTGTTGACTTTCTGTCTTGATGACCTATCTAGTGCTGTCAGTGGAGTATTGAAGTCCCCTACAATTATTGTGTTACTGTCAATCTCATTTCTTAGGTCTATTAGTAATTGTTTTATAAATTTGGGATCTCCAGTGTTAGGTGCATATATGTTTAGGATTGTGATATTTTCTTGTTGGACAAGGCTATTTATCTTATATAATGTCCCTCCTTGTCTTTTTCAAATCCTGTTACTTTAAAGTTTGTTTGTCTGATATAAGAATAGTTACTCCTGCTCGCTTTTGGTGTCCATTTGCATGAAATGTCCTTTTCTACCCCTTTATCTTAAGTTTGTCTGAGTCATTATGTGTTAGGTGAGTCTGTTGAAGGTAGTAAAGAGGTGGTTGGTGAATTCTTATCCATTATGCAATTCTGTATCTTTTAAGTGCAGCGTTTAGGCTATTTACATTCAATATTAGTATTGAGATGTGAGGTGCCATTCCATTCATTGTGCTATTCATTGCCTGTATACCTTGCTTTTTTTGTTTGTTTGTTTGTTTTTTAAATTGTATTTTTGTTTTATAGGTCCTGTGAAATTTATGCTTTAAAGATGTTCTGTTTTGATGTGTTTGCAGGATTTGTTTCAAGATTTAGAGCATCTTTTAGCAGTTCTTGTAGTGGTGGCTTGGTAGTGGCAAATTCCCTCAGCATTTGTTAGTCTGGAAAAGACTGCATCTTTCTTTCATATTTGAAGCTTAGTTTCACTGGATACAAAATTATTGGCTGATAATTGTTTTGTTTTAGGAGGCTGAAGATAGGGCCCCAATACCTTCTAGCTTGTAGTGTTTCTGCTGAGAAATCTGTTGTTAATCTGATAGATTTTCCTTTGCAGGTTACCTGGTGCTTTTGTCTCACAGCTCTTAAGGTTATTTCCTTCATTTTAACTTTAGATAACCTGATGACTATGTGCCTAGGTGATTATCTTTTTGTGATGAATATCCCAGGTGTTCTTTGTGCTTCTAGTATTTGGATGTGTAGGTCTCTAGCAAGACTGGGGTGTTTTCCTTGATTATTCCCCCAAATATGTTTTCCAAACTTTTAGATTTCTCCTCTTCCTCAGGAACACCAATTATTCTTAGGTTTGTCCATTTAATATAATCCCAGTCTTCTTGGAGCCTTTGTTCATATTTTCTTACTCTTTTTTCTTTGTCTTTGTTGAATGGATTAATGTGAAGACCTTGTCTTCAAGTTCTGAATTTCTTCTATTCAGAACAAATTTCTGAATTTGTTCAATTCTGTGGCTGAGGCTTTCCACAGTGTTTTGCATTTTTATAAATGTGTCCATTGTTTCCTGGAATTTTGATTTTTTTAAAATTTATGCCATTTATTTCCTTGAATATTTCTCCCTTCACTTGTATCATTTTTTGGATTTCCTTACATTGGGCTTTGCCTTTCTCTGGTGCCTCCCTGATTAGCTTAATAACTAAGCTCCTGAATTCTTTTTCAGGTAAATCAGGGAATTTTTCTTGGTTTGGGTCTATTGTTGGTGAGGTAGTGTGATTTTTTGGGGATTTTAAAGAACCTTGTTTTGTCATTTGACCAGGGTTGGTTTTCTGGTTCCTTCTCATTTGGGTAGGGTCAGAAGGAAGATCTGGGGCTGAAGCCTGTTGTTCAGATTCTTGTCTCCCGCAGGATATTCCCTTGATGTAGTATGCTTCCCCTTTTCCTATGGATGTGGCTTCCCTGGATCCGAGCTGTAGTGATTGTTATCTGTCTTCTGGATCTAGCGACCCAGCATGTCTACCAGGCTCCAGGATGATATTGGGGGTTGCCTGCACAGAGTCCTGTGATTTGAACCGCCTATGGGTCTCTCAACCGTGGATAACAGCATCTGTTCTGGTGGAAGTGGCAGAGGAGTGAAATTGACTCTGTGAGAGTTCCTAGCTTTGGTGAGTTAATGTGCTATTTTTGTGCTGGTTGACCTCCTGCCAGGAGGTGGCATTTTCCAGAAAGCTTTAACTGTGATAGTATGGGAAAGAACAGATGGTGGGTGTGGCCCTAGAACTCTCAGGAGTTACCAGGTTACCAGTGCCCTTTGTCTTCAGTTACCAGGGTGCCTGGGGAAGAACCATCGGTTGGGGGCAGGGCTAGGCATGTCTGCGCACAGACTCTCTTTGGCTGGGTCTTGCTGTGGCTGCTGTAGAGGATGGGGATGAGGTTCCCAGGTCAACGGAGTTATGTTCCTAGAAGGATTATGGCTGCCTCTGCTGTGTCATGCAGGTTGTCCGAGAAGTGGGGAAAAGCTAGCAGACACAGGTCTCACCCAGCTCCCACACAATCCAAAGGGCTGGTCTCAGTCCCATGGTGCCCCTTCCAACAGTATCAAGTCTGTTTCCAGGCAGTGGGCAAGCAAGGCTGAGAACTTGCTTCAGGCTACCCACCTCCCAGCTGTGAAAGTAAATATAGCTTTCCTTCTTCTCTGGCCTGTGAAGTCTACAGACCCGATTCATGCCTTCCCCTGCATTCTGGCCAGGAGACTTCTCGATCAGTTCAAATTGTTACAAAGTTTAGCTGGAGAATTCCTTCTCCCTTTGGGCTTTTCTCAGCACCTCTGGCTACCCTTCCAAAGGACCCCTGTGAGGCCCAGCAAAAAAATGGTTTCCTAGGAGACCCAGCAAGCTTCCCGGGGTTTTCCCACTGCTTCTTCTACCCCTTATTTATTCCGGCTCTCTAAATTGACTCAGCTCCAGGTAAGGTCAAAATCATCTCACATAATCTAGGCCTTCATTTTCCCCAGTGGGAGTGTATGTTCAGGGTTGGATGATCTCCTTTTCCCTCTTCCATAGTTTGGCACTCACAGTATTTGGGGTGTCTCCTTGTTTCTACAAGAGCAATCCGCTTTCTTCTGGGGGTCTGTGGGTCCTCTCATGTTTCCTGATTTATTCCTGCAGTCACTATGGAGTAAAAATTCATGACGTGAGCCTCCACACAGTGCTCTGTCTATCCAAGTTGGAGCTTTCTATCTCCCTAATTTCAATTGTTTTGATTTTTAAATCCCACAAATAAGTGAGAACATGTAATATTTGTCTTTATGTGCCTGGCTTATTTCACTTAGCTCAATGACCTCCACTTCATTCATGTTGCTGCAAATGACTGGACCTCATTTTCTTTATGTCTGAATAGTACTCCACTGTGTATATATACTACATTTTTGTTTTTAAAATTTCCAACTTTTAAATTCAGAGGTACATGTGCAGGATGTGCAGGTTTGTTACATTGGTAAATGTGTGCCATGGTGGTTTGCTGCACAGATCATCCCATTACTCAGGTATTAAGCCCAGCATCCACTAGTTAATCTTCCTGATCCTTTCCCTCCTCCCACCCCAACACCATCCAACAGACTCCAGTGTGTGTTGTTCCCTACCATGTTTCTATGTGTCCTCATCATTCAGCTGAGAACATGCAATATTTGGTTTTCTATTAATGCATTAGTTTGCTAAGGATAATGGCTTCTGGCTCCAGTCATGTCCCTGCAAAGGACATGATCTTTTTTCCTTTTTATGGCTGCATAGTATTCCATGGTGTATATGTACCACATTTTCTCTATCTAGTCTATCATCAATGGACATTTAGGTTGATTCTGTGTGTTTGCTATTGTGAATAGTGCTGAGTTGAACATACATGTGCATGTGTCCTTATAATGAACAATTTATATTCCTTTGGGTACATACCCAGTAATGGGATTGCTGGATCAAATGGTATTTCTGCCTCTATGTTTTTGAGGAATCACACCACTATCTTCCACAATGGTTGAACTAATTTACACTCTCACCAACAGTGTAAAAGCATTCCTTTATCTACACAACCTCACCAAAATAAGTTACTTTTTGACTTTTAAATAGTAACCATTCTAACTGTTGTGAGAGAGTATCTCATTGCGGTTTTGATTTGCATTTCTCTAATGATGAGTGATGTTGAGCTTTTTTTTTTCATGTTTGTTGGCCATATGTATGTCTTCTTTTGAGAAATGTCTGTTCATGTTTTTTGCCCACTTTTTAATGGGGTTGTTTGTTATTTCCTGTAAATTTGTTTAAGTTCCTTATAGATACTGGATAATAGACCTTTGTCAAATGCACAGATTGCAAAAATTTTCTCTTATTTTGCATGTTGTCTGTTTACTCTGTTGGTAGTTACTTTTGCTGTGCAGAAGCTCTTTAGTTTAATTAGATCCCATTTGTCAATTTTGACTTTTGTTGCAATTGCTTTTGGTGTCTTTGTCATAAAATCTTTGCCTGTGCCTATGTCCTGAAAGGTATTGCCTAATTTGTCTTCCAGGATTTTTACAATTTTGGGTTTTACATTTAAGTCTTTAATCCATCTTGAGTTGATTTTTGTATATGGTGTGAGGAATGGGTGCAGTTTCAATCTTCTGCATGTGGCTAGCCAGTAATCCCAGCATGCTTTGCGGAATAAAGAATGTTTTCCCCATTGCTTGTTTTTGTCAAGTTTGTAAAAATCAAAATGGTTGTAGGTGTGCAGTTTTATTTCTCAGCTCTCTATTCTGTTCCATTGCTCTACCAGTACCATGCTATTTTGGTTACTGTAGTCTTGTAGTATAGTTTGAAATTGGGTAGCATGATGCCGCCAGCTTTGTTCTTTTTGCTTAGGATCCTCTTGTCTATTTGGGCTCCTTTTGGGTTCCATATTAATTTTAAAATGAGATTTTCTAATTCTGTGAAGAATGTCAATGGTAGTTTAACAGGAATAGCATTGAATCTATAAATTGCTTTGGGGAGTATGGCCATTTTCTCGATATTGATTCTTCCTATCCATGAGCATGGAATGTTTTTCCATTTGTGGGTGTAATCTCTGATTTCTTTGAGAAGTGGTTTATAGTCCTCCTTGAAGAAGCCCTTTACTTCCCTTGTTAGCTGTATTCCTAGGTATTTTATTATTTTTTGGCAATTGTGAATGGAAGTTCATTAGTGATTTGGCTCTCAGCTTGCCTGCTGTTTCCATGTGGGAATACTAGTGATTCTTGTGCATTGATTTTGGGTCCTGAGATTTTGCTGAAGTTGTTTATCAGATTAAGAAGCTTTTGGGCTGAGACAACAGGATTTTCTCGATATAGTACAATGTCATTTGCAAAAAAGATAGTTTGACTTCCTCTCTTCCTATTTGAATACCTTTTATTTCTTTCTCTTCCCTAATTGCCTTGGCCAGAACTTCCAATACTACGTTAAATAGGAGTGGTGAGAGAGGGCATCTTTGTTTTGTGCCAGTTTTCAAGGGGAATGCTTACAGCTTTTGCCAGTTCAGTATGATATTGGCTTATACCACACTTATTTTATCTGTTTATTGGTTGATGGGCACTTTGGTTGATTCTATAACTTTGTAATTGTGAATTGCACTGCAATAAGAATTTAATGCAGCTGTATTTTTGATATAAAGATTTCTATTCTTTGGGTAGATATTCAGTAATTAGATTGCCAGATCAAATAGTAGATCTACTTTTAGTAATTTGAGAAATCTCCATACTGTTTCCCATAGAGTTTATACAAATTTACATTCCCACCAGTATTGTATAAGCATTCTCTTTTCACCATATCCCAGTCAACATCTATTGTCTTTTGACTTTTTAACAATGGCCATTCTAGCTTAAGTAATGTGGTATCATTGTGGTTTTAATGTGCATATCCCGGCTGATTAGTAATGTTGAGGTTTTTTTTAAATGTGTTTTTGACCATTTATATATCTTCATTTGAGAATTGTCTATTCATGTCAATTGCCCACTTTCTAATGAGATTGTTTTTTTTCTTGCTGATTTTTTTGCGTTCCTTGTAGATTCTAGATATTAGTCCTTTGTCAGATGAATAGCTTGAAAATATTTTCTGCCGTTTTGTAGGTTGCCTGTTGACTCTGATGATTATATCTCTTGCTGTGCAGAAGCTTTTTAATTGAATTAGGTCTTAGGTATTTATTTTTGTTTTTGTTCCATTTGCTTTTGGGGTCTTAGTTATAAATTATTTGCCTAGGCCAATGTCTGGAAGTTTTTTTAGGCTTTCTTCTAGAAGTTTTGTGGTCTCGGGTCTTAGATTTAAGTCTTTGATCCATCTTGAGTTAATTTTTGTATATGGTGAAAATTGGGGATCAAGTTTCATTCTTCTACATGTGGCTATCCAATTTTCCTAGCACCATTTATTGAATAGGGTGTCCTTTTTGCAGTTTACGTTTCTGTGTGCTTTGTCAAAGTTTAGTTGGTTGTACTTGGCTTTACTTCTTGATGTTGTGTCATCTGTCCCAATGATCTATGTATCTACTTTTATACCATCACCATGCTGTTTTGGTTACTATAAACTTTTAGTATAATTTGAAGCTGGGTAATGTGATGCTCCTAACTTTGTTCTTTTTTGCTTAGGATTGCTTTGGCTAGTCATTGTCCACTTTTTAAATGGGCTATTTGTTTTTTGTTTGTTGAATGGTTGAAGTTCCTTATAGATTCAGGATATTATACCTTTGTCAGATGCATCATTTGCTAATATTTTCTTCCATTCTATAGGTTGTCTGTTTACCATAGTGATAGTTTCTTTTGTTCTTTATTAATTAAATCCCACTTGTCAATTTTTGGTTTTGTCACAATTGCTTTTGAGGTCTTAGGCATAAATTTATTTCCCAAAGCTGAGGTCTAGAATGGTGTTTCCTAGGGTTTCTTCTAGGATTCTTATAGTTTCAGGTCTTATATTTTAATCTTTAACCCATATTGAGTTAATTTTTGTATATGGTGAAAGGCAGCAGTCTGTCCAGTTTCATTCTTCTGCATATGGCTACCCAGCTATCCCAGCACCATTTATTAAATAGAGAGTCTTTTCCCCATTCAAACTCTAAATGCTGTTGACTATTGTATAGAATAGTAGTAATATTTCTATACTTAGCAGATAGGAAAAAGTAGAAAATGTGCTTGGAAACAACCTGATCAACCTAGAAATATACTATTTAGATTTGCTTAAATGTCAACAAAGTCTTCCAGTTACCCAACTGTGGGTATTTCCCTGCGCAATCTCTTCCATATTCTTTTTTCTTTTCATAAATCTTATTTCTCCTGTAGCATTTCTACAAAAAAGTGAAGAAACATGGATAAATACAATTTTATTCCACAGGCTGACCTTGTGTCTTTTCACAAGCTAAGTGAAATAGATAAGAAGCTTATTATTATTATTGTTTGCAAATAAGGTGTTTGGCAAAGCAGTTTCCAGGAGAAATAATGTGATTTGACTGGGGAAAAACCGATTTTGATCAGTCAGTTTGTATCTTTTAACATATCAGGACTGAGCCTCAGTAAGTATGTAAGAATTCTGTTTCCTGTAGACTGCTTTTTGTCTCCTAGAGACATTGCTTATTATGCATTTTCATTTTCCATTATCTGAACATTAATGGTGTCTTTTTGCTTCCTTTTTATCATGCTGATAAATAATTCAAATAGAAAGTTATTTATTGCATGTGTGGAGGAAAATATAAATAAAGTGTCAGGATGTTTGCAACTTATACAAGCGCCACCCTGTAAAGCAAATCTTGTCCTTAAACCTCAATGGCTCGGTAATTATAACAGTACTCTCTAGTTCCCTTCAGGTTAGGCATACTGAAAATGTTTCACTATTTTTGCCGGAATGTTCTTGATGGAATTCACCTTTTCTCTCATCTCTTCTTAAATTCTGTCTTCAGAATATAAACTTTCACAAAAATGTGAATATTGTAAGCTGGTGTATATATTTTTATGTATATTTTTGTGTTTATTTTAGGTCTACTAGTTAGATAAATAAGCAAAGCCTTTTAGCTATATTTTCTTAAGCTAGGTTTCCACAGTCAGAGCTTTTGACATTGCAGTCATTTGAAAGCTCTATAAAGACCAATGAGAATGTGGTAAATTTAGAGGATATTTTTATATAAATTAGAATAAAGGCAGTGTCTAATCAAATATACCAGTCTAGATAATCACCAGGCTCTAGCATCCAATGAGGCATCTTGTTCAAGGAAAATGAGGAATTTTAAAAGAGGGGGCAACTAATGACATTATTCTTAATTTTTTGCTTTTCTATGTTTATGACGTACATTAAAAGTCTAGATCACAGAAGCCACAGAAACTATCTGTTAAGAGAAAGGTAGCTCAGTAAGTGTGCTTTAACTAAGTTTACTTTTCTTAAAAATGTAGCCAAAAATACCACCTAAATAAACTAAGAGTCAGCACCCTCAGTACCCTGGGTTATGTTAACCTTCTGTTCTAAGCTCTGTAACTTATAAATTCGATGATAGGAAAATTGCTTGATCTCTCTGAGTACCACTTTCCTCGTTATTTGATGCGATGTTGTAGATTCAGATAAGATATTGAATGGGAAAGAGCACTAGAGTTGTAAAATAGTGTGTAAGTATGGGAGTCAGGGTAAAGTAATGGTATTGAAAAATGATATAGCTGCTCAACTGGGGCCGGCTCTGTTGCCAGTAAGTCAATTTCCTTAGTAGAAAGCAAGTAACATGAAGGCGTGTGTGGCCTAGAACCAGAGTTGAATGGAAAGGAACCAAATTATGAATCTTTGTCATTGTAAACTTGTAAAACATGTCTGTGCTCCCCCAAATCTGGGGCCAGGGGCAGTAGCTGGCCAAAGATTCTACATCACATCAGATATACCAGTCGGTTTAAGTGAGATAAAGTCTAGGTAAGTTCACAACCTTTGACATGCCTGGCTCAGAGAATGTTAGTTAGCTGCACCAGCACAATCAGTCTGCTGCCTAGGCTTTTGTTTTTGTTGTTTTCATGATTTTATGAGCTTGTTTTTACAGTCTAACTTAAAAAAATTCGATGTTATTTATCCTTGTAATAAATTAAAACAATATATTAATTTATAAAGTTTTCTGGAGGAGAGGGCGGAGCAAGATGGCCGAATAGGAACAGCTTCAATCTCCATCTCCCAGCGCGAGTGACACAGAAGACCGGCGATTTCTGCATTTTCAACTGAGGTACTGGGGTCATCTCACTCGGGAGTGCCGGACAATCGGTGCTGGTCAGCTGCTGCAGCCCGACCAGCGAGAGCTGAAGCAGGGCGAGGCATCGCCTCACCTGGGAAGCGCGAGGG
>NC_045445.1:40837991-40901111 GCF_002776525.5 Piliocolobus tephrosceles | reverse complement strand
GGGGAACATCACACATTGGGGCCTATCATGGGGAGGGGGGAGGGGGGAGGGCTTGCATTGGGGAGTTATACCTGATATAAATGATGAATTGATGGGTGCTGACGAGTTGATGGGTGCAGCACACCAACATGGCACATGTATACATATGTAACCTGCACGTTATGCACATGTACCCTAGAACTTAAAGTATTAAAAAAAAAAAAAAAAAAAGAGAAAGATATTTGAACCAAATTTTTCTTAAAGTTCCTGAAATCTAATGTCTTAGGGAAAATGTTTATGTTTATAATGTTCAACTGTCACTTTTATACAGTTATTTGCAAGAAGGTAAATGCATTTTAATAGTTAGTTTAGAATTATGCATGTGGATATCAGAGACTAGCAAAGATGAGCAGAAAAGATCTGGAATATGTTGATTTTTGTAAAGTAGGTTAAAAGCATTTTCCTTTTGAAACAGAATGTTCTCTTAGGCATTTTTCTGGTGCTTTGTGATTAAAATATAAATGGTTATGTAAAAAAATAAAAAATAAAAAATAAAAAAAAAAAAAAAAGAAAATAAAGTGTGCTAACACACTGTGTTGAGAAAGAAAAAAAAAAAAAAAAAAAAGTTTTCTGAACCCATTTCCTCATCCCCAGATGTAGCTGCCCTTAAATTTTTGGAGTATATTCTCCAGAGCTTTCTCTTTACTTCCCTCACCTTTTGGCTTTTTAAATAGCCTTCTGGTTACCTGTGGAAAACACTGCTAATTACTTACTCATTATTCATTTTTTTTCTTTCTTAGCCACAGAATTCCTACTAAATTCAGGATGGTAAAGTCAAAACAGCTTGACTTCCTGGGTTCTTTTGCAGTTATGATTGGCTGTGTGATCCAGTTCTGGTCAAGGAGATACATATGACATTTTATTGTTGGGGCTCCCCAAAAAATTGGTTTCTTGATTAAAAGAGACAAAACTCAACTGGCATGTACTTTTTCCCACTTTCTCTTTTCCCTCTTCCTACAACCATCCTATGAGCACAAAGAAGGAAGTCTGTATCCCTAATTATATCGTAAAGCTGCCATGACAGTCTTTAGCTACCTCCAGAATTCTAGTTACATGAGAAAAGGAAATTTAAGTGTTTAAGAGTGTTATTTGGATTTTCTGTTACATAAGGCATAGAACTATTAACTGATATAGAAACCTTTTCTCTTTGTGTGTTTTGGAAAGTCCTGAAAACTTCAGATGGAAATGACATGTATCTGATCCTTACAGGAAAGATTTCATAACTTCCTAATATTCTACACAAAAACAAATCTGTATAGCAAAGCAAGAAAGGGCTGATAGGGAGGCTTGTTGCTTTGAGATTTATGTGAATAATGGCAATTCCTGAAGTTTTATGGCTACATTGTTGGTCCTAGGCAAACCTGTGGAAGAAAGGAAGAAAGTCCTCTGTGCCATACTCACTCCATAGTAAAGTTAACCTTTAGGCTGTAGTACCAAGATAAAGAAATGTGATAAGTAAATTCATTCCAAGCTTCTAGTGATGGCTAAGTTTTCCTTTTCTTTTATGAGAAAGGATAAAAGAATTTCTAAGAAATATATGACTTAATCTGTTGATATGAATTTCTCCTGATAAAAGTATAGGAGTCTGCCACACCGGGTGGATGATGCTCTTCTAGATCAGAGGGGTTTTCTGTGACTGCTAAACTCATATAGCATTGGTGGTTCTTTAATCCACCTACACCTACTACTGTCTGGTAATGTGGAAAGAGAAAAAAGTCTTACTTCACTTCTTGTTGGCCCGGTAGTCACATTTATACAATTTTAAGAATTAACTTACTGGCCAGTAAGTCTCCTTTTTATTTTTTATCTTTTTTTTTTTTTTTGAGACGGAGTCTTGTTCTGTCACCCAGGCTGGAGTGCAGTGGTGCAATCTCGGCACACTACAACCTCTGCCTCCTGGGTTCAAATGATTCTCCTACCTCAGCCTCCCAAGTAGCTGGGATTAGAGGCATGTGATAACATGCCCAGCTAATTTTTGTATTTTTGTAGAGATGGGGTTTTGCCATTTTGGCCAAGCTGGTCTCGAACTTCTGACCTCAGGTGATCTTCCTGCCTTAGCCTCCCAAAGTGCTGGAATTAGAGGTGTGAGCCACCATGTTCGGCAAGTCTCCTTTTTAGATTTCAGCCTTCAAGACTTTCCAGCCTTCATTTTTGGATAAAAACGTTTAAACTCTTCTGCAGATTTGTGGTTTCTAGATTCTGTTAGGCCTTCAACATTGCTTGGTGATCCCTGGACTCATACCTGGTCAACCCAATGATGCCCTATGTGGCTGTTTCAAACCTCTATGACTATCTCCCACATTCCTGTATCATGTATTCCTTCTTGCCTCCCAAAGGGGAGTCTATCTTTGGAAAGTCTCCAACTTCTCTTTATGATCTTAATTTTATTTCCATACTTTCTTGCATCTTAACCTTTTCCTTCCTGCTCAGAGCAAAGATTTCCTTCTTTCTCAAGGCTAATTTCTTTAGTACCACATTACCTCCTGTGTTTTCAGGGATCTTTTTTTTCATTAAATTTGCCCCTCAGTCTGGTCAAAACGGTTTCTTCTACAGAAGAATCAATGGGAATTCATGTCAATTAATGACATGTCAATCAATGGCCTTTCAATTAATGGGAAATCCATTATTTCAATTGCCTGGGCCAAAAACCTTAGGGTCATACATGTTTTTTCTCTTTCTCTCACTTCTTCATCTAGTTTATCAGAAAATCCTCTTAGTAAAGAGTGGTTGTATGCAGCACCAATTTCAGAGGTAAAATGGATTGGATTTTCAGGTGCACTGTATGGGAAATATGAGAGAAAGAGACAAGGAAAAGTTATTGCCAAGGATTTTGGTATGAGAGACTGAGAGAATGGTGGTCCCATATAGTAATATGAGAACCACTATAGGAGTTACAAATTGTGGATGTGGCTCAAATGTTCTGTTTTGCACTATTATATTTATGTTGCTATTAGACAATCAACTGGATACATATGTTAAGCAGTTAGATATATGAATCTAGCATGCAGAGGTAAGATTAGAGCTGGTGATACATGCTTGGCAGATACAACAAAAGCTATTCATTATCTACATAAACTTCTCTCTTTCCATTAAGGTACTTACTAGGCTGAGGTTGGTGTGTATCTTTCTCTGAATTTTTGTTTGTTTTAAATTTTACAATATAGCCATATCAATATATGGTATTACTTTGTATACATTCAAATTAAATGACCTGTTGTAGAAACAATTTTTGCCATTTTCTCTTGTAACTTAATTTTGTTTTGGGGATGGATTTGGTTGATCCAAGTATCTATGGTTCATTAACTCTTACTATGCTCTAGTAATTTACTGTATGACTAAATAAGATTTTAATTATCTATTCTCTGTCTGAAAGAGTTAGTTTCTGATTTTTTCTTAATGTAATCAGTGCCGAAATAAATATTCTTGTACATGTTATTTTCATGTGACCAAGTGCATAAGTTTCTCTTGGTAATAAAACCAGAAACTAATTGTTGGATAAATTACTCACATATTTAGCTTTACCAGATATGTTCAAGCTTATCTTTAAAGGTGTGTACCAGCTTATGTATCCTATGGCAGGACTTTAGAGTTCCCACTCTCCATATGTGAAAAAAGAATGTGTGATTAAGCACAATGTTTACATTATATTTTGTTAGATACATCTTCTATACTTAAAAAACTTCATTAATTTCTAATTTGCATGTACATTTTGTCAAGAATTGATGTTGAATTTAATGAATTGTGTCTCTGCATCTATTGAAATGATCATTTTTTTGTTCCTTTAATCTGTTAATAAGATAATTTACATTAGATTTTCTAATATTTATGATGCTTATATTTTGGGATATATTATACTTGGTATCTATCTATATCTATCTATGTAGCTATGTGTCTATTTATAGTTAAGCACCCATCTATCTAATCTGTCTACTTAGATATTTCCAGGTGGATATCAACTTTGCGATGCACAGATTTTTCTTCTTTTCTATTATCCGGAACACAGTGACTAATCTAGGGGTTATCTATTAGTTTGGTGGACTTTCCTGAAAAATTGTACGGGCCTGTTACCTTTGTGTGTGTGTTGGGGGCGGGTGTAATAGATTTTTGATTTGTTATTCAATTTTTAAAAATAATTACATATCTATTCAGGTTATCTATGGGTCTTTTTCTGTTTTGCAAGTAATGTTTATCTAATACATTGTCATTTTCATTTGTTTTCAAATATACTGGTATAAAGTTATTAGAATTTTTATATGGTTTGTAAACTTTCTATGGTATATTCTAATGTTCTTTTCATTTTTAATGAAATGCTTATTTTTGCTTTTCTTTTAGTCTTAGTAATTCTTGCTGGAAGTTTGTCTGTTGTTTTTTTCTTTTTTCCTTTTGACACAGAGTCTTGCTCTGTCGCCCAGGCTGGGGTACAGTGGCATAATCTCGGCTCTCTGCAACCTCTGCCTCCTGGGTTCAAGTGATTCTTGTGCCTCAGACTCCCGAGTACCTGGAGTTACAGGTGTGCACCACCATACCCAGCTTATTTTTGTATTTTTAGTAGAGACGAGGTTTCACCATGTTGGCCAGGCTGGTTTCAAACTTCTGACCTCAAGTGATCCTTCCACCTCGGCCTCCCAAAGTGCTGGTATTACAGGCATGAGTCACTGCATCTGGATTAATAGTCTTTTTAATGAAGCAACTTTTAGTTTTGTTGATCCTTTTGATGATTTCTTTGCTTTTCTATTTAATTAATTTCAACATTTATTTATTTTTTTATTATACTTTAAATTCTAGGGTACATGTGCATAGCGTGCAGGTTTGTTACATATGTATACTTGTGCCATGTTGGTGTGCAGCACCCATCAACTCATCAACACCCATCAATTCATCATTTATATCAGTTATAACTCCCAATGCAATCCCTCCCCCCTCCCCCCTCCCAATGATAGGCCCCGGTGTGTGATGTTTCCCTTCCCGAGTCCAAGTGATCTCATTGTTCAGTTTCCACCTATGAGTGAGAACATGTGGTGTTTGGTTTTGTGTTCTTGTGATAGTTTGCTAAGAATGATGGTTTCCAGCTGCATCCATGTCCCTACAAAGGACGCAAACTCATCCTTTTTTATGGCTGCATAGTATTCCATGGTGTATACGTGCCACATTTTCTTAATCCAGTCTGTCACAGATGGACATTTGGGTTGATTCCAAGTCTTTGCTATTGTGAATAGTGCCACAATAAACATACGTGTGCATGTGTCTTTATAGCAGCATCAACATTTATTTGTTATTAATTACTTCTCTTATTTGTGTTTATTGTTCTTGTAAAAACTATCAAGTTGAATGGTTAGTTCATCAATATTATATTTTTGTTATATTGGATATATTTACCTATACATATAAAAATATATATTTTTGAAGAATATATCTCATGTATAAGAATATCTGAAATGCATAAGTAAATTATGAATCATCATAATAAAATAAACATCTGTGGGTACACTATCCAAAAAAATAAATACAACATAACCATTAATGTTCAATAAAAGTCCAAGTTTTTTCTTTTGGTTTTGTTTTGTTTTTTGAGACAGAATCTAGTTGTGTCACCTAGGCTGGAGTATAGTGATGTGATCTTGGCTCAGTGCAGCCTCTGCTTCCTGAGTTCAAATTATTCTTGTACTTCAGCCTCCCCAGTAGCTGTGGTTACAGGAGCACACCACCATGCCTAGCTTTTTTTTATTTTTTGTTTTTGTTTTTGTTTTTTATTTTTAGTAGAGATGGGGTTTCGCCATGTTGGTAGGCTGCTCTCGAAATCCTGACCTCAAGTGATCCAACCACCTTGGCCTTCCAAAGTGCTGGGATTACAGGTGTGAGCCACTGCTCTTGGCCAAAAGTTTATTCTTTTAAAAAATGTACCTGGAATTTTAGTTTCACTCAGGTATAGTGAAGCCAATAGATCAGGAGACAATTGCCATTTAAATGAGAATTAATTATTCATGGTTCCCAAGAGGAGGTGAAAATGCTATACCTTGCACAGCCACATTACAGAGAATACTCAGGTCAGTTGCAGAAAGAGTGAGCAAAATTTCTGGAGAGGCTTCACTGTGGTTTTCACAAGAATGAATAGCTGAGGCAGTATCAGTGGATTGACCAAATTTAGGACTGGTTCGTTTCAACAATTTCAGTGTACTCCAGGATGTAGTGGCTGCCCCTAGTTATCTGATGTCTGACCCTACAACAATTAGGGCAGAAGGTTAGTGTCTCATGAATGTAAAAGTTAGATAAAGCAGGTAGGTGGATGGCAAGGCTCTGAACTGGTTAGATTGTGTATGAAAAGCACACTTATTGGAGAGTTACTTGTTATGTTTAAGACTCTGCTAACCCTTGGAGGGGCAGTCCCTCTTTAGTTATCAAGGCCCTAATTTAAAGAAAAGAATTTTCAACCCAGAATTTCATATCCAACCAAACTAAGCTTCATAAGTGACAGAGAAACAAAATCCTTCACATACAAACAAATGCTGAGAGATTTTGTCACCACCAGGCCTGCCTTACAAGAGCTCCTGAAGGAAGCACTAAACATGGAAAGGAACAACTGGTACCAGCCACTGCAAAAACATGCTAAATTGTAAAGACCATTGATGCTCAGAAGAAACTGCATGAAGTAACAAGCAAAATAACCATCTAACATCATAATGACAGGATCAAATTCATACATAACAATATTAACCTTAAATGTAAACGGGCTAAGTACTCCAATTAAAAGACACAGACTGGCAAATTGGATAAAGAGTCAAGACCCATCAGTGTGCTGTATTCAGGAGACACATCTGACGTGCAGAGACACACATAGGCTCAAAATAAACGGATAGAGGAAGATCTACCAAGCAAGTGGAAAAAAAAAAAAAAAAAAAAAAGCAGGGGTTGCAATCATAGTCTCTGATAAAACAGACTTTAAACCAATGAAGATCAAAAGAGGCAAAGAAGACCATTACATAGTGGTAAAGGGATAATTCAACAAGAAGAGCAAACTATCTTAAATATATATGCACCCAATACAGGAGTACCCAGATTCATAAAGTAAGTCCTTGGAGACCTACAAAGAGACTTAGACTCCCACACAATAATAATGGGAGACTGTAGCACACCACTGTCAACATTAGACAGATCAAGGCAGAATGTTAACAAGGATATCCAGGAACTGAACTCAGGTCTGCACTAAGTGGACCTAATAGACATCTATAGCACTCTCCACCCCAAATCAACAGAATATACATTCTTCTCAGCACCACATTGCACTTATTCCAAAATTGACCCCATAGTTGGAAGTAAAGCTCTCCTCAGCAAATGTAAAAGAATAGAAATTATAACAAACTGTCTCTCAGACCACAGTGCAATCAAACTAGAACTCAGGATTAAGAAATTCACTCAAAACTGTTCAACTACATGGAAACTGAACAACCTGCTCCTGAATGACTACTGGGTACATAACGAAATGAAGGCAGAAATAAAGATGTTCTTTGAAACCAATGAGAACAAAGATACAACATACCAGAATCTCTGGGACACATTTAAAGCATGTGTAGAGGGAAATTTATGGCACTAAATGCCCACAAGAGAAAGCAGGAAAGATCTAAAATTGACACCCTAACATCACAATTAAAAGAACTAGAGAAGCAAGAGCAAACACATTCAAAAGCTAGCAGAAGGCAAGAAATAAACTAAGATCAGAGCAGAACCGAAGGAGACAGAGACACAAAAATCCCTTCAAAGAAATCAATGAATCCAGGAGCTGGTTTTTTGAAAAGATCAACAAAATTGATAGACCACTAGCAAGACTAATAAAGAAGAAAAGAGAGAAGAATCAAATAGATGCAATAAAAAATGATAAAGGGGATATCACCACCAATACCACAGAAATGAAAACTACCAACAGAGAAGACTATAAACACCTCTATGCAAATAAACTAGAAAACCTAGAAGAAATGGATAAACCCCTGGACACATACAACCTCCCAAGACTAAACCAGGAAGAAGTTGAATCCCTTCTTCCAATAACAGACTCCAATACAGAAGAGACCAATAACAGACTCTGAAATTGAGGCAATAATTAATAGCCTACCAACCAAAAAAAGGGCAGGACCAGAAGAATTCACAGCCGAATTCTACCAGAGGTACAAAGAGAAGCTGGTACCATTCCTTCTGAAACTATTCCAAACAATAGAAAAAGAGGGAATCCTCCCTAACTCATTTTATGAGGCCAGCATCATCCTGATACCAAAGCTTGGCAGAGACAAAACAAAAAAGGAGAATTTTAGACCAATATCCCTGATGAATGTCAATGCAAAAATCATCAATAAAATACTGGCAAACTGAATCCAGCAGCACATCAAAAAGCTTATCCACCATGATCAAGCAGGCTTCATCCCTGGGATGCAAGGCTGGTTCAACATAGGCAAATCAATAAATATAATCCATCATATAAACAGAACCAAAGACAAAAACCACATGATTATCTCAATAGATGCAGAAAAGGCCTTTGACAAAATTCAACAGCCCTTCATGCTAAAAACTCTCAATAAACTTGATATTGATGGAACATAACTCAAAATAATAAGAACTATTTATGACAAACCCACAACCAATATCATACTGAGTGGGCAAAAACTGGAAGCGTTCCTTTTGAAAACCGGCAAAAGACAGGGATGCCCTCTCTCATCACTCCTATGCAACATCGTGTTGGAAGTTCTGGCCAGGGCAGTCAGGCAGGAAAAAGAAATAAAGGGCATTCGATTAGGAAAAGAGGAAGTCAAATTGTCCCTGTTTGCAGAGGACCTGATTGTATATTTAGAAAACCCCATCATCTCAGCCCAAAATCTCCTTAAGCAGATAAGCAACTTCAGCAAAGTCTCAGGTTACAAAATCAATGTGCATAAATCACAAGCATTCCTATACACCAATAACAGACAAACAGAGAGCCAAATCATGAGTGAACTCCCATTCACAATTGCTTCAAAGAGAATAAAATACCTAGGAATCCAACTTACAAGGGATGTGAAAGACGTCTTCAAGGAGAACTACAAACCACTGTTCAATGAAATAAAAGAGGACACAACACATGGAAGAACATACCATGCTCATGGATAGGAAGAATCAATATCGTGAAAATGGCCATACTGTCCAAGGCAATATATAGGTTCAATGCCATCCCCATCAAGCTACCAATGACTTTCTTCACAGAATGGGAAAAAGCTACTTTAAAGTTCACATGAAACCAAAAAAAAAAAAAAAAAGCCCAAATTGCCAAGAGAATCCTAAGCCAAAGGAATAAAGCTGTAGGCATCACGCTCCCTGACTTCAAACTATACTATAAGGCTACTGTTACCAAAACAGAAATATAGATCAATGGAACAGAACAGAGCCCTCAGAAATAATACCACACATCTACAACCATCTGATCTTTGACAAACCTGACAAAAACAAGAAATTGGGAAAGGATTCCCTATTTAATAAATGGTGTTGGGAAAACTGGCTAGCCATATATAGAAAGCTGAAAGTGGATCCCTTCCTTACACCTTATACAAAAATTAATTCAAGATGGATTAGAGACTTAAATGTTAGACCTAAAACCATAAAAACCCTAGAAGAAAACCTAGGCAATACCATTCAGGACATAGGCATGGGCAAGGACTTCATGTCTAAAACACCAAAAGCAATGGCAACAAAAGCCAAAATTGACAAATGAGATCTAATTAAACTAAAGAGCTTTTGCACAGCAAAAGAAACTACCATCAGAGTGAACAGGCAACCTACAGAATGGGAGAAAATTTTTGCAGTCTACTCATCTGACAGAGGGCTAATATCCAGAATCTACAAAGAACTTAAACAAATTTACAAGAAAAAAACAAACAACCCCATCAAAAAGTGGGCAAAAGATATGAACAGGCACTTCTCAAAAGAAGACATTTATGCAGCCAACAGACACATGAAAAAATGCTCATCATCACTCACCATCAGAGAAATGCAATTCAAAACCACAGTGAGATATCATCTCACACCAGTTAGAATGGTGATCATTAAAAAGTCAGGAAACAACAGGTACTGGAGAGGATGTGGAGAAATAGGAACAGTTTTACACTGTTGGTGAGACTGTAAACTAGTTCAACCATTGTGGAAGACAGTGTGGCAATTCCTCAAGGATCTAGAACTAGAAATACCATTTGACCCAGTGATCCCCTTAGTGGATATATACCCAAAGGATTATAAATCATGCTGCTATAAATTTTAGACACATGCATATGTGTGTTTATTGCGGCACTATTCGCAATAGCAAAGACTTGGAACCAACCCTAATGCCCATCAATGATAGACTGGATCAAGAAAATGTGGCACATATACACCATGGAATACTGTGCAGCCATAAAAAAGGATGAGTTTCTGTTCTTAGTAGGGAGATGGATGAAGCTGGAAACCATTATTCTGAGCAAACTATCACAAGGACAGAAAACCAAACACCGCATATTCTCACTCATAGGTGGGAATCGAACAATGAGAACACTTGGACACAGGATGGGGAACATCACACACCAGGGCCTGTCATGGGGTTGGGGGAGGGTAGAGTGATAGGGTTAGGAGATAAATCTAATGTAAATGACAAGTTAATGGGTGCAGCACACCAACATGGCACATGTATACATGTGTAACAAACTTGCACGTTGTGCACGTGTAGCCTAGAACTTAAAGCATAATTTTAAAAAAGACTCTAATATGTCAAACGTCAAATACAAAAACTAGAGAACATGGTTAGTACACATCCCTAGCATATTCACTAGATTTTTGTTTTTATTGTTATCTTTTTTACTATACACAGTCAGATACAATTTGTATATGGCTGAAAACAAAACTAATGAATATATCACTTAAGTGCATACACATATGCAACAAAACTAAAGCTCATTAATTTTGTACAATTTTTTCTAATATGTAAATTTGAAGCTGTATATTTCTTTGTAATTTCTGTCATAGATACATTCACATTTTCCTACATTTTGTTTTTAATGAAATTCAGTGACAAATATTTTTATGTTTTTATCATTTCTTCCTTGACACATGAATAATTTGGAAGTTTTCCTTTATTTTGCTGAAGGTAATAGGTTGATTTGGTTATATTTTCATTATTAATAATTTAAGGAACTTAATCTTTTTTCCATAGATTCTTTGGTATGTACAAAAACTTTTCGGTGGCCTAATATATGTTCAGGAATACATGCTTTTATTACTGCATCCCACACTCTTGTAAGTTCAATTACATTTTTTGCTGAAGTATATTTGTTAATAGCTCTTTCTGCAAGGATTTATATGTGATAAACTGAGTATTTGTTTTAAAATGACTTTAATTCTCATTTTTGAATGATAGCTTAGGTGGATGTGACATTGTAGATCAACAGTTATTTACCCTTAGAATTCTGAAGATATAATTCCACTAGCTTCTGGCCCCTATTATTGCTGCCAAAAGGTCTTCTGTCATTCTAATTACTTCACAGATAATCTGTTCCTCTGACCCTTTATATGGTTTGATTTTTCCTTTTATTTCATTTAATGTTTTGAAATTTCACTATATTTATTTAATAATAATAATAATTACTATTATTATTAATGTTGTTGTTGTTGTTCATTATTTAAATCCTGCTTGGTATGTGGCAACTTCAATTTGATAATTCCTTACAAAAAATTATTTCTGGAAAATTCTAGCCATTGCCATTTTGAATATCAACTGGCATTCAAACCACATGATGCAGTTCTTCCCACTTTCCCCTCCCCTTGCCAAAGGCAAAGGAGCCTCACCCTGTAGCCACTGCCATCCCGGGCCACCAATAGTACTGTCAGACTACTGCAGATGTTTCCTTAAAGCCCAAGGTCTCTTTAAGTCACCTTGTGGCGAATGCTGCCTGGCCTGGGACTCACCCTTCAGGGCAGTGGGCTCCCTTGTGACCCAGGGCTGGTCCAGAAATGCTTTCCAAAGGTCAAGTCCTAAAATCAAGGACCCCACGAGCCCACTTGGTACTCTACCCGTTGTGGCCATTCTGGTACCTAAAGTTCAACACAAAGTCCTTTTTACTTTTCCCTTGGAAATGTTATATCATATGTATGCTGGTGCGAATTAGTTTTGCTTAATATTATACTTCTGATTTTTATCTATATTGATATCTGTACTTCTAATATATTTATTTTTACTGCAACATAGCATTATTTTGTATGAATACATCACTATTTATAGTTGCCTGAAGTGTCCTTAGTTCTTTGTTGCTTTTAACATATCCTGATATGTTTCAGTTCACCTGTGTCAAGTTAAGTAAATTTATGAATAATATAATCTAATTTTAAAGAAATTTAACTTCACAAAATAGAAAAGTATCAACATTTCTGGAAAAAATATTAGATTTAAGACAGTACTAATAATGCAAGCTTAAATTAATAAGCAGAACATGGCAGAGGTTACAATTCTACTCTTAGTACAAACTTATACAAAACAATCTAGCAAACTATATGAAATATGTATATAAACAATATTAAGTTATAGAGACACTAATAACTAAATCAAATCAGAAAATAAGTCATCTAAAAACTTTTAGTACAGTCACGAAGAATATTTGAAATGTGGATTTGCATCTGCTGTTATAAACAACTTGACTTCAGCATATGTTGTGCCTTGACATAGCAGCTTATAATGACCAAGACGGTTAAAAACTAAGCATCTAGGCCTGGCACAGTGGATCATGCCTGTAATCCCAGCACTTTGGGAGGTCAAGGCAGGATTGCTTGAGGACAGGAGTTCGAGACCAGCCTGGGCAATATAGCAATAACCTGACTCTACAAAAAATAAAAAGTATTAGCAGGGCATGGTGGCACACACCTGTAGTCCCAGCTACTTGGGAGGTTAAGGTGGCAGGATCCCTTGTGTCCAGGAGTTCGAGGCTGCAGTGAGTTATGATTGTGTCACTGCATGCCAGCCTGAACAACAGAGTGAGACCCTGTCTTTAATCCCTTCACACCCCCAACATCCCCAAAAAACAAACAAAAAAACCCAAAGCATCTAGAATATTTAAAATGGTAATGATTGTATTAATAACATCAACATTGATATCATTACATAATTTCATTTTTTCTTGTTCTTGTTAATTTCTATTTTATGAATTTTAATGTACGTAATGTTTAGTAGAGTGGAGCATGTGAATAATTTGGAAATAAATAATATATACGTGGTTATTGAGGGTATATGTTCAAAATATTTTTCAGATGGTGTGATGGTTAATTTTATGTGTCAACCTGACTAAGTATTACTTAGATAGCTGATAAAACATTATTTCTCGATGTGTAGATGGGCATTATCCAATCTGTTAAGGGCCCAGATAAAACAAAAAGATGGAGGGAGGGAGAATTTGCTCTGTCTCTCTTATGCTGGGGCATCTATATTCTCCTGCCATCAGACATCAGAACTTCAGTTTCTTAGACTTTTGGACTCAGGGATTTACACCAGTGCCCCCAACTCCACCCTGCCCCTGTTCTCAGGTCTTTGGCCTTGGACTGAGAGTTACACCATTGGTTCCCCTTAGACTGAATTACAATACTAGCTCTCCAGTTTCTCCAGCTTGCAGATGGCAGACTGTGAGACTCCTTGGCTTCTGTAATTATGTAAGCCAATTCCCATTATAAATCCTGTCATATATATACATACATATATATACAGATGGATTTTATATATATATATAAATCCATTATAAATCCTGTCTCATATATACACACATATATATGTATGTATCTATATTATATGTATATATAGGAGATATACATCATATATATATAATGGATTCCCATTATAAATCCTGTCAGATATATATGTGTATATATAACCAGTAGGATATTTATAAATCCTGTGTCATACACACACACACACACACACACACACACACACATTCACACACATACACACATATATCTGACAGGATTTATAAATATCCTACTGGTTCTATTTCTCTGAAGAACTTTGACTAATAGAAGTCATAGTAAAAAATTACATAGAGCCTTTTTTTTCTGGAGGATAAATATAAAACTCATTAGTGTTAACAAAGTCTTCATGTTTAGTCCTTGACCTTACATCTTTGTCTTGACTCATATCCTAACCCCTGTTCCCTTCCCTCCAGCCTTGTCCCTGAGTATCTTAGACTCACTTTAATGACTATCTCTAAGTATACTGTATCCTTTCACAGATTTCTCTTTAATCTAACTTTTCATATTTTAGATGCACACTTACTTTTCCTTTAAGCCTCAGCTCAAATTCTACCTTCTCTTTGAAAGCTTTGACTTACTTAGAGTTAAGGTAGTATTACTTAGTATTATTGCTGTCATGTTTCAAGCACTTAATGGAAGACATTTAATATATTCCTTTTTTGTTTCTACTACTGGTTTGGAATTTATATATTTGTAGTTTATTTATTTTTACTAATTAACATTAAGTATGCATATTTCAGTCAACACAGTGAAATATTAACTAGTATTTCTTCTCTCTTGAACCTTACAAGGTCCTTAGACTGCTTCAACTTAGATCAATTATTTCACATATTTTGTATCATTGTCAAAATTTTAGTTCCACTTTGCTTTTATATTCCCTCGAATTAGTCATTATTATTTTTCTTCCCTTTTAGGCTGACATTGTTTCTTTAGATTTATCTACATTTGCTTATTTCTTTACTCACTGTTTATTGTTTTCATTTGTCAGAACATGTCTTTTTTAACCCCTCATTCTTAAATATTGATTTAGCTAGATATAAAATTCTAGGTTAGTATTTATCTGCTCTTAGCACTTCAGGTCATTATATTCCTGTCTTCTGGATTCTATTCTTGCTGCTCAAAAGTCTGCTATTAGTCCAATTGACATTACTCTGAAATTAATATGCCTTTTCTTATTAGTTGCTTTTAATATATCTTTGCCTCTAATTTTCTTTTGCTTTACTATGAGCCCCCCAATCTAAATTCTGACTGAAACCTGGCATTCACTTCAATCTGAAGATAAAATGTCTTTAACAAATTCTGTGAAGTTCTCTTTGTTATATTTTATGAACCATATTCGGGTGTTTTGTAGAGGGAGAGATTTAAAGTCATATAATCTGCTTTGTTGCCAGAAATGAAATTTGTCTATATGACTTATAATATTGTACTGAAAATTTTGTTTAAACATTTCTTTTCTGCTAGAGAAGGAGATGATTGGGTATCATATTCCTTTTTGTTTTCCTGGCACCTGCCATAGTACCAGGGATATAGTGAGATTCAATTATTGTTACTTGAAATAACGCTTACTGGATAAATTTAAAGCAAACTACACATGGTCCCTGACTGATGAAAGTTTGACTTACAATTTTTTGACTTTATAATGGTGTGAAAGTGATACACATACAGCAGAAAGTTGTATGATACTCTATTGCAATGCTGGGCAGTGACAGCAAGTCAAGTTCCCAGTTGACCCTGGGAACACAAGAGTAAACAACCAATACTCTACAGCATACTGTGTTGCCAGATTATTTTCTCCAACTGTAGGTTAATGTAGGTGTTTTGAGTACGTTTAACGTAGGCCAGGCTAAGCTATGATGCTATGATGTTCGGTAGACTAGGTGTATTCTGTGCTGTTTCACCTCAGGACATTTTCAACTTACAATGGGTTTATCAGGATGTAATGCCATTGTAAGTTGAGGAGCATCTGTAGCACCTTTTCTGAATTGTCTGAACAGTTTTTCAATCAAAACAGGTTTGCTTTGTTGTGTGCTACTTGGGTCATTTAACTAAATATACATTTTGTTTTGGCTATAAATAATTTACTTGTATTCCCCCCCCCATTTTTATTTAAGTATAGCAAAATTGTTACAAGATTGTAAGTAGAATTGATAATTTCATCTCTTTTTGATGATGTATTTTAAGCTCATAGAGCAGTAGAAATTTGTTATAAAACTCAATTGGCATATGGTATCTTCATTCATCTTAGAGAGCCAAAAGAACACAAGTTTATCTTTAAAATAAGCAAAAGAAGATAGATTATAGAAGCTCTTTTTATACACCTTGGAAGTTATTATTGTGCACTAGCCTCTTCTTTAAAGCTGTCGTGCTCCATGCATATACACAGATATTTTTGATAACTAGAAAAACATATATTAGTAGTTATTAGAAATAATAACTCTCCATGCCAACGGGTTCAGAAGTCTCTTATATCAAGAGACATTTGTTGAAAATGCCGAATGACCTCTGTTTATGATCCCACTACTTACTACTCAATGGGAATTATTCACTGAAATGAAAATAAGAAAATAAAATTCACGCATGATAGTAGCTGATTTAGTCCTGCATCGAGGTTTAGCACATTTACAAAATCCATAAAAGTCTTTTAAATACCTATATTTTCCATTGTTCTAATAACAAATTAAATGATATGTATCTTTTTTTCATCATGCCAGTTAAGGATACATTATTTTCCAGGTGCTTTTCTCTATTTTTATTCAAAAATGATATTCCATTTGAGCTTCCATATGAGTTAACAATTATGTAATTGATATTTCGATAGGTCTATTTTTATTATCCCAAAGTTAAATCAGATTCCTCTATTTTTTTTCAGAGGAAGAGTGAGAGAATATGTGTATGAGAACAGACATCATTTGTGAAATTAGGAAAATCTGACTGGGTCTCCATGCTTGATAATAGCACTAATATGGAAACTTTGTAACTGTAATTTTGGTTAAATTAATCATCTGCCGCCTGTTTTCCAGAAAACAAGAATGGCAATGTCATAGCTGTAGAAGTTATACAATGGCAATAGAATACTAGTTCAATCCAATAGGCATTTACTAAACTCTTTCTACGTGTCCAGCATATCATTGGCAGCATGGGGGGACTTAAGGTGGTAATTTCTCTCAAAGAGATTAAAGTATCATTACAGGGAGAGAAAAATGTTAACATATGCCATATGCGTATCAACTTAAGAAGAAATGTTAGTGATATTAGCGATGAAAGTTCAATGGACAATTAGATCAAGGAGAGCTGGAACAGTTGAGAAAGGCTGCTTGGAGGTAGTAATAATGTTAAGATGGAGTGAGGTATATGGAGTGAGCATTAATTTCTCTCTCTGTCCCATCCTTTACTCCTCTTTGCAGTGTTTTCACCTTTCTTCCCTCTTTCTTTTACTCTTCATTCTCTATTCTCTCCTACTGCTTGCTATTCACTCCTGCAATAATTTAGATATTTATCTTAACTCACATAGGTAAAGGTGATGATGCAAAATCACAAGAGTACAAGTCAAAGCATTGTTTCTCGAGAACAAAAGCATTATTATAAGTTTATTGTGAATGGTGTGTCTGTGGCTGACCTCCAAGTCTTGCAACATAAAGAAAAACAATTGTTTGCCATTGTCCCAAAGTAGGGCCAGTTTAATATTCATTATGGAAAGAGATTGCCCAAAATCAGCTTTCATCTGCTTTTGCAAATTACCAAGAAGTCAACTGAGTAATTCTTACTTCTGCCTTTTTACTAAATTATATGTCCTCTTTGTTCTAGCCAGGTAGGCCACAGACACTAAGGCATTGGACTTAATTCTATTCTTCCAGCTTCTAAGAATAGCATTGATTTTGTGGAACACCCCAAATGGGTAAAAATGATATTAAGTAACATTTTTTGCTTGATATGGTCTTTGGCTACTTTATCCACCCCTAATTTGATAGAATGTAGCTATTAAATTAAACAGCTGGTTTTCCTAGTGCCTAAAAAATAAAATAATAAAGCTTTGGGAAATTTCGTTATGTGAGGGAAGGAATAAAGTAGGTGGCAAACTTTCAAGACATATTCATCCAGAATAAAATGTATACAGCCAGATTTATGGAAATTCAGAATTTGGTAAAGACTCCAGCTGTGATTAGAATTCCCTTTTTACATTGTGGATGAATGACAATGACAGTGATATTCTTCCCTAAAGCACTTCACAATACATCCTTTATTTGTACCAAAGTTATAAAGAGTTTTATAAATGCTTAAAAGTGTTTCTGAAGTGGAAAGCAGAAAAGTCCCTTCTTACATCCTAAAACCTGAAATAAAAACTCACAGGGGTTTTTGTCTAAGTTACATGAAACTGAATTTACATGAATAGAAAGGAAGCAATGTTTTTCCCAAACCTCACTGATTCTGACATAGTTAGAAATCTTGAGTTCGTGTATCGAGTAAGTACCCAGAAAACACCCTAATGTTCTTTTAATCAAAAAAGAAATAGGCTACTCAGCCTTTTTCCTAACTTTGACATTTCTAGGAAAACATTTACTCCTGTGCAGGAAGATAAAGGCAGCAACGTGCAGCACCTGCTTTCCTTGCTCTACTCTCTCAGCTTTCCTCAATGCCTTTAAAGACCCATCTAAAAATATTCCTCAGAGTATGTCCTGAAATTTTAGAGGGTTTAGCTGAAATAATCATTCTGCACAACATGCGTGGGGCTTTATGGAACATTAGATGTTAAATGAATTTCATTCTCAATTGTGTGAACTTTTCTCTTGAGCCCTTTTATCTTTGGGTTCCAAGGCACTGCAGAAACTGCTTGGGGAAAAAATATATGACCATGGTACCACGAATCATATCTAACAATGCTGCGTGATCACGAATCTGCCTCTCTGAGCAATCAACTCATAATGATGTATGCACAGTTATTGTTCATCAGGAATTCTTATTGGGTGAATGAACAGTAAAATTCACACAGGGCTGTTTCTGGGGAATAATGTAATTCTACCGCTCATTCAGTTGTTCATTCAGCACCTCCCATGTGCTAAGCACTGCGCTAGGCATTAGGGATACAGCAATAAACAAGACATTTACAGTGACCTCATAGAGCTTGTAATTTATTGTAGATACAATAAACAAACACATTTCAGTAATATATCATAATCAGAATGCTAGGGGAATGACAGGATGCTAGGGGAGCACACAGCCAAGGGGCTTAGCCTAGTGCAGAGTACATTAATGTATCCTTGAGAAAGGGATGCTTAAGGTGAAAGCTAAAGGATAAAAAGAAGCTAGCTAGATGAAGGATGGTCAGAGAGAGCATTTCAGGTAGTATGAAGAATGTGTGTAGAGATCTCTATTGAAGAGAGAATATGATACGTTTTAGGAATTAAAAGGTGTTAGATTTGGCTTTAGTGTAGATTGCGATGTAAAAAAATGGCAAGAGAATAGCTATTATCAAAAAGACAAGCAGTAACACGTGTTGGCAAGGACATTTTCAACTTACAATGGGTTTATCATTGCAAGGCAAGGGTGTGGAGAAAACGGAACTCTTGTACACTGTTAGTGGGAATATAGCTTGGTACAGCCACTATAGAAAACAGTATAGAGGTTCTTCAGAAAATGAAAAAATAAAACAATCATCAGACCTAGCAATCCCTTTTGTGGGTATATAACCAAAATAAATTAAATCAGTACCATGTAGAGATATCTGCATTCTCATATTATATTGCAGCATTATTTGCTATAGTTAAGATATGGAAACCACATAAATGTCCTTCAATGAATAAGTGGGTAAATAAATTGTTATATATATATATATATGTGTGTGTGTGTGTGTGTGTGTATATATATATATATGTGTGTGTGTGTGTATATATATGTGTGTGTGTGTGTGTATATATATATATGTATATATGAATGTTATTCAGCCTTTAAAAAGGAGATTCTGCCATTTGTAACACCGTAGATGAACCTGAAGAATATTATGGTAAGTGAAATAAGCCAGACACAGAAAGACAAATACTGCATAATCTCACTTATATGTGGATTTTAAAAATTGCATACATTAAAACAGAGAGTAAAACAGTGGTTACCAGGGGCTAGGGGTGATGGAGAGATGTAGGGAAAAAGATACAAAGTTGCAGTTATTTAGAATGAATAAGTCTAGAGATCTAATGTACAACATGAGAAATATAGTTAATAATACTGTATTGTATACTGGAAATTTGCTTTGGGAGTAGATTTTAGGTGCTCTTACTACATAAAAAAAGGTAACTATGTGAGATACTGGTCACATTAATTGACTTTTCTTCTTTTTACTATGTATATGTATATCAAAATACCACATTATACACCTTAAATATATACAATTAAAAAATAATGGCAAGAGGAAACAATAATGAGATACCACTACACACCTATTAGAATCCCCAAATCCAGAACATTGACAACATCCAATGGTGGCAAAGATGTAGAAAAACAGGAGCTCTCATTCATTGCTGGTGGAAATACAAAATGGTACAGCCATTTTGGAAGATAGTTTGTTAAATTCTTACCAAATGAAATATGCTCTTATCACACCATTCATCATTCATCCTCCTTAGTATTTACTCAAAACAGTTGAAAACTCATGCCCACCAAAAAACATCCACACATATTTTATATGGCTTTATTCATAATTGCCCAAAGTTAGAAGCAACCGTAATATCCCTCAGTAGGTGAATAGATAAATTTACTGTAGTACATCCAGACAATGGAATGTTATTCATTGCTAAAAGGAAATGAACTATCAAGTCATGAAAAGTCATGGAAGAAACATAAACATATATTACTAAGTGAAAAAAAATCCAATTTGAAAAGATTGTATACCTTTGCCTTTTCCAGAATGTCAAATAGTTGATATGATTCCATATGCCATTATATGACATTATGGAAAAGGCAAAGCTATGGAGACAGTAAAAAAAAAATCACTGGTTGCCAGGGTAAGAGGGGTTGGAGGAGATGAATAGACAGGGCACGGAGGACTTTTAGGGCAGTGAAAAATACTCTGTGGTACTATAATAGAAATACATGCCATGATAAATTTCTCCAAATTCATAGAAAGTACATCAAAAGTGAACCTTAATGTAAACTACTGAATTTGGGTGATAGTGTGTCAATGTATCTGTTGGGAGATGTTAATGGGGGAGGATATGCATGTGCTGGGGCAGAGAGCATGCTGGATATCTCTGTTTTCTTCTCAATTTTGCTGTGAGTCTAAAATTGCTCTAAAAATAAAGGCTTTAAAAAAGAGTGGCAAGAGGTAACTAGGGGCTAGATTATTCAGGAAATTGCCAACCACATTGGGAAGTTTTGTCTTCTTCCAACTGCTAGCTGATTTTGTTGTTGTCATCTTTCAGGCAAGAGCATGTATGCTTAATAACTTTTTTAAACTTTTATTTTAGGTTTCTGCGTACATGTGAAGGTTTGTTGCATAGGTAAACTCATGTCATGGGATTTGTTGTACAGATTATTTCATCACCCAGGAATTAAGCCGAGTACTCAACAGTTATCTTTTCTGCTCCTCTCGCTCCTCCCACTCTCTCCCCTCACGTAGGCCCCAGTGTCTATTTTTCCCTGCTTTGTGTTCATGCGTTCTCATTATTTAGCTGCCAGTTATGAATAAGAACTTGTGGTATGTGGTTTTCTGTTCCTGCATTAGTTTATTAAGGATATTAGCTTCCAGCTCCATCCATGTTCCTGCAAAAGCCATGATCTTGTTCTTTTCTATGGCTGAATAATATTCCATGGTGTATATATACCACATTTTCTTTATCTAATCTGTCATTGATGGGCATTTAAGTTGATTGCATGTCTTTGCTATTGTGAATAGCGTTGCAGTGAACATTCACGTACATGTGTCTTTAAGGTAGAATGATTTATATTCCTCTGGATATACCCAGTAATAAAATTGCTAGTTCAAATGATAGTTCTGCTTTTAGCACTTTGAGGAATCGCCATACTGCTTTCCACAATGATTGAACTAATTTATACTCTCACCTTTTCTCTGCAACCTCACCAGCATCTGTTATATTTTGAGTTTTCTAATAGCCATTCTAACTGATGCGAGATGGTATCTTGTGGTTTTGATTTGCATTTCTCTAATGATCAGTGATATTGAGCTTTTTTTCGTATGCTCATTGGTGGCATGTATGTTTTCTTTTGAAAAGTGTCCATTGATGTCCTTTGCTCACTTATTAATAGGGTTGTTTATTTCTTGTAAATTTAAGTTCTTTATAGATGTTGGATATTAGACCTTTAAAAAGATGCATAATTTGCTAATATTTTCTCCCATTCTGTAGGTGGTTTGTTTACACTGTTGATAGTTACTTTTACTGTGCAGAACCTCTTAAGTTTAATTGGATCCCACTTGTCAATTTTTGCTTTTGTCATGATTGCTTTTGGTGTCTTTGTCATGAAATTTTTGCCTATTCCTATGTCCAGGATGATGTTGCCTAGGTTGTCTTTAAGGGTTTTTATGGTTTTGGGTGTTACATTCTAGTGTTTAATACATATTGAGATTATTTTTGTGTATGTTGTTAGGCAGGGATTCAGCTTCAATCTTCTGCACATGGCTAGCCAGTTGTCCCAGCACTGCTTACTGAATAGGGAGTCTTTTCTCCATTACTTGTTTTCATCAACTTTGTCAAAGATCACATGGTTGTACATGTGCAGCCTTATATCTGAGGCCTCTATTCTGATCCATTGGTCTATGCACCTGTTTTTGTACCAGTACCATGCTGTTTTGCTTACTGTAGCCCTGTAGTATAGTTTGAAGTTGGGTAATGTGAGGCTTCCAGCTTTGTTCTTTTTGCTTAGGATTGCCTTGGCTGTTTAGTCTGATTTTTGGTTTTAGATGAATTTTAAAATATTTTTTTTTCTAGTTCTGTGGAGAATGTTATTGGTGTTTTGGTAATAATAACATTAAATCTGTAAATTGCTTTGGGAAATATGGCCATTTTAATTATATTTATTCTTCCTGTCCATGAGCATGGGATGTTTTTCCATTTGTTTGTGTCTTCTTTGATTTCTTTGATAAATACTTTGTAGTTCTCATTGTAGAGACCTTTCACCCCCTTGGCTAGCTGTATTCCTAGGTATTTTATTCTGTTCATGGCAATTGTGAATGGCTTGTCTTTCTGATATGGTTCTCAGCTTGGCTGTTGTTAGTATATAGGAATGCTGGTGATTTTTGTACATTGATTTTGTATCCTGAAACTTTGCAAAAGTTGTTTTTCGGCTGAAGGAGCATTTAGGCTAGGACTATGGGGTTTTCTAGGTATTGAATCATGTCATATCCAAACAGAGATAGTTTGACTTCCTCTCTTCTTATTTGCATGCCGTTTATTTCTTTTACCTGATTGCTTTGGCTAGGACTGCCAATAGGAAGTTGAATAGGAATGGTGAGAGAAGGCATTCTTGTCTTTTGCTGGTTTTCAAGGGAAATGCTTTCAACTTTTTCCCATTCAGTATAATGTTGGCTGTGGGATTGTCAAAGATGGCTCTTATTATTTTGAGGTATGTTCCTTCAAGCTCATACTTCAACCACCAGATACTTCTTGGGGGTTTTATTCATTCGTTTTTATTTATTTTCTTTATTTTTGCCTCACTTTCTTATTTCAGAGAGCTAATCTTCAAGTTCTGAGATTCTTTCCTCAGGTTGGTTTATTCTGCTGTTACTACCTATGGTTTCATTGTGAAATTTTTGTATTATGTTATTCAGCTCTGTCAGATCTGTTAGGTTCTTTTCTATACTGGCTATTTTATCCTTCTGCCACTTGTATCACTTTATTGTGATTCTTAATTTCCATGGATTGGGCTTTGCCTTTCTCCTGACTCTCAGTGAGCTTCTTTCCTATTCGTATTCTTAATTCTATTTCTGTCATTTCAGCCAGTTTAGCCTGGAATATTTCAGCCAGCTCAGCCTAAGAATATAAATCTTAATCTCTAGTGACCTCTCAGCTGAAACCCTACAAGCCAGAAGAGACTGAGAGTATATATTCAACATTTTAAAGAAAAAAAATCTTCAACCAAGAACTTCCTATCCTGCCAAACTAAGCTTCCTAAACTAAGGAGAAATAAGATCCTTTTCAGATAAGCAAATGTTGAGAGTTCATTACCAGCAGATCTGCCTTACAAAAGTTCTTAAGTATAGGTTTACGTAAAGAGGCCAAATCTACGAATCATTGTAATCCCTGAAAGAGAAGGGGAGAAAGCATACAACTTGGAAAACATATTTTCTATAAAAACTTCCTCAACCTGGCTATAGAGGCCAACAATCAAATTCAGGAAATACAGAGAACTGCAAGATTCTATAAGGAAGATTATCCCCAAGACAAAAAATCATCAGATCTTCCAAGGTTGAAATGAAAGAATGATAAAGGCAGCTAGAGAGAAAAGGCAGGCCACCTACAAGAAGGAGGAGAAGTGATGTGGTCATTTGGGGGGCATAAAACACTCCGGCCATTTGAATTACTCAAGCTCATGCATTGGCTCTTTTCTATCTCTGCCTGTGGGTGTTCCTTTTACTTCAGTGTAGACTGAGGACAGTCAATAAACTTCTATTCTGAATGATTTCACCAGGCCAAAGTTTTGTGCAGGGTCTTTATTTGAAGCTGATTTCTTGTCTCTGGTTTCAGAGAGGGGTATGTTAGTGATGTATTTTTGGTGTTGAAGCTGTGGGGTGTGATCCAGTAGGTGGCACTTAGGTGTATTGGTCAGTTGGTAGACTCTTGCTTAGTTATGTGTCTCCCCTGTGTTTCCTCATAGTTGAATCCATGCTCCCTTTCAATGCTCTGAAAGTGGCTCCTCTACCCCTGGAGTGCTGGGTGCAGATCATGGCTTGGCACTCCTGGACTGCCCACTGAAGCACTGTGGTGATCTCAGTGTTTATGTTTCTTTCCCAGCTTGGAGGCAGCCAAGGAAGGGACTTTAGTAGTGGCTGTAGCCAAGGGTCTTTTGCTTGTCTCCTGGATGCTCCACCTCAGAGAGATGCAGGTCAGCAATTACTAAGTGAAGTCAGCCCAGGATGGAGGGTCTGTGCTGTGGGCCCAAGCAAGGGATTCCCTGTCTGGTGATGAGCAGTAGAGGGTTTGTGGGACCCGTAGGAATTGAACTGGCCGCCTCTCCTTTGTTTGACTGCAGCTTGTTGGAAGTATAGATAAGGCACTTAGAGTCTTTGCTGTTTCATCAGTCCAAGGGTATCAAGGGCAGTTCCACTGCAGAGGCAGTGGCAGAGAGGCTTTCAGTTGTCCCCAGAGGCTCTGTCCACAGAGTTCCCAGTTGCTACTGGCTCGATTGGTCTGCTGAGAGGTGGTTGGAGGCCTAGGCCTGAAGCACCTGCTCAGTGAGTAGATATAGGAATGGGCACCAATGTAACAGTCTGGCCACTTTTACGTAGGGCTGCTGCAGTATACTGGAAGCTCACTCCAGTCCCTAGTTGCCTCAGATTTTCCAGTACCCGGTTATATCACTAGTGAAGGTTGTGAAACAGCAAAGATGGCAGCCTGCCCCTCCCTTCAGAAGCACCATCCCAAGAAAGTATGAATCTGTTGCTGGCTCGAATGCACTGTAGGAGATGGCTGGAGACTCCAATTGGGCAGTCCCACCCAGTGAGGAAGAACAGGATCAAGGACTTGCTTTAAAAATCAGGCTGGCCACGTTCTTGTAGAGCAGCTGTGGTGTGTTGGGGTTCACTTAGCCCTCCAATCACTCCAGACACTCCAAAGTCTGAATTCTGGAATGGTTAAGTCACCCAAACAGCACAGATGGCACCCCGCCCCTTCCTCTGGGAGCTCTGTCCCAGGATCTATGAAACCTCTGTCAGTAGGAAAACCCTGGCAGGAGTAGCTTGAGACCCTGGTTGAGAAGTTCCACCCAGTGTTGAGAAATGGTATCAGGGACCTGCTTAACAAAGCAGTCAGGCCACATTTTTCAAGAGCAGTTGTGCTGTGCAGGGAGACCTCTCCTGTCCCCAGTTGCCTCAGACTCTCTAAAGCCTAAAGGGCAGAACATCTAAGTTGCCCAAAGAGCAAAGATGGTGGTCCACCCCTCCCTCTGGAGGCTGTATCTCAGGGAGGTTTGAAACTGCTTTGCCAAAGAACACCAGTGATGGTGGCTGAAGACCCCAGTAAGGAAGTCTTGGCAAGTGAGGATGAATGGGATTGGGGACCCACTTAAATCTGCAGCCTGGCCATGTTTCTGGGGCATCTGTGCTGTACTGGAGTATCCCTTCATCCCCTGGTCAGCCTGGACTCTCCAAAACCCAAAGGTTGGAATGGCTAAGTCACCCAAATAGCAAAGATGGTGGCCTGCCCCTTCCTCTGGGAGTTTCATCTCAGGGAGGTACAATGCTGCTACAGGCAGTTGGCTGGATTTCTAAGCCAGTGGGAAGCAGGGCCTGCAGACTGTCACTGCTCAGCCCCGTGCATTCAGCCTTTTTCCTAGGGGTACATACAGGGGTCTAACCTCCCACTTTGCCAGAGTTGCAGCTGTTTTTACCAGGAAGCCCAGAAAGCCCAGGTATCCAAGGCTCCCAGTCTCCACATGTGCTTGAGTGGCTGCTCTGCCAACACTCCACATAGTTCTGTGCATCAGACTGAAGGCCCTGGTGGAGTGGATTCTTGAGGGGATCTTCTGACCCAAGGGTTTCAAAGATCCATGGAAGGAAGGAGTGTGGGTTCCTAGTGTCGCACATTCACCCATTGCTTCCCTGGGCAAAGGAGGTTCCCCTGGCTCCATGTTGCTCTTGAGTGGGCCATCATCCTGTTTTGCTTTTCTCCATTCTTCATGGGTCGAGTTGTTTCCTTGATTAGTCCCACTGTGAATACCAGGATATTTCAGTTTGATATGGCTTGGCACTTTGTCCCTACCCAAATCTCACTGTGAATTGTAATCTCCACAATCCCCACATGTCAAGAGCGAGACCAGGTAGAGGTAACTGGATCAGGGGGGTGGTTTCCCCCATGCTATTCTCATGATAATGAGCGAGTCTCAGAAGAGCTGATGGTTTTATAAGCATCTGGCATTTCCCCTGCTTGCACTCCCTCCATCCTGCTACCCTGCAAAGAAGGTGCCTGCTTCTCCTTGGCCTTCCACCATGATTGTAAGTTTTCTGAGGCCTCCCCAGCAATGTGGAACAGTGAGTCAATTCAACCTATTTCCTTTATAAATTATCCAGTCTCAGGTATTTCTTCATAGCAGTGTGAGAACGAACTAATACACAGTTGAAGGTGTTGTATTTACTTGACCCTTCCATTCTTCTCCATGAGAGCAACACACACTAGCTGCTTCTTAGTTGGCTATCTTTGCTACCTCTCCTTAGTAACTTTTTGACTGCTGTTTGGGAGGGCTGTACAGGGGCTGTCACAGAGTAGTCTACCATAATGATTATCTTGTGTAATATTGGTTCCTTTTAAAAGAGAATTTGATAACCTGGCTAACACGGTGAAACCCCGTCTCTATTAAAAAAAAAAAATACAAAAAACTAGCCGGGCGAGGTGGTGGGTGCCTGTAGTCCCAGCTACTCGGGAGGCTGAGGCAGGAGAATGGCCTGAACCTGGGAGGCGGAGCTTGCAGTGAGCCCAGATCACGCCACTGCACTCCAGCCTGGGTGATAGAGTGAGACTCTGTCTCAAAAAAAAAAAAAAAAAAAAACCAAAACAACAACAACAACTCTTGGACATGATGCCTTTCCTATACATAATAATTATTCCTAAAAAAATCCATTGAGCACCTACATGTGTCAGAAATTGCTCTAAATTTCAGGGAAACAAAGGGAAATAGTTCATGAAACCTTGATCTTAAGGTGCTTGTATTCTAGAAGGGGAAAACATTCAAAGAAAGAAATAGTGCAAAAGGGTATTATGTTCTATAATAAGTGTAAGAGCAGAAAAATTGGGATAAAAATGAGTAAAGTTCTACCTGGACAATAGAGTTGAAAGGTATTAAAGCTATAAATGTGGTCAGGAAAGGCTTCAAAGAGGAGATGATCTTGTACATTACTCTTGAGATAAGTGAAGCCAAGCATAGGGTATAAAGGGACATTCCAGAAAAAAAAGTACAGAAATGAAATGCAAAGAGGTATAAAATAGCATGATATATTTGCAAAACTAAAAGCTTGCCACAAGTTTAAAGATGTCAAATGCTGAAGCAGTTACGGTATGATATCAAGCAAAAGAGAAGACCAGAGGACCTGGTAGGGCAAATCATCACTGCCTTTGGTTTTCTCCTAATGTTAATGGCAGACTGTATGGGTTGAATTGTGCCTGTACCCCTCTCTCCCGCAGCCCCAATTTCTATGTTAAAATCCTAACCCCCATACCTCTGATTGTGACTTTATTTGGAAATAGGGTCATTGCAGACATAATTAATTAAGATAAAGTCATACAGAAGAAAGATGGGTACCTAATCCAATATGACTGGTGTTCTTATATATTAAAAAAAAAAAAAAAAAAAAAACCCAGGTAAAAAGACAGATACGTACAAAAGTAAGGCAGTATGAAGAAATGGGGAGTACACCATCTACAACCCAAAAGATTCCTAAGGCTACCAGAAGTAGAAGAAAGGACTGAAAGTGATTCTTCCTCACAGCCATCAGAAGAAACCAACCTTACTGACACCTTGATTTCAGATTCAGCCTCCAAAACTGTGAGACAATAAACTTCTCCTGTTTAAATCACAAAATTTGAGGACATTGTTATGCAGCCCTAGAAAATTAATACAGATGATATTTGGCCACAAGTCTTAGGAATATTTGATTCATGCCCTGCCAGTTGCATCCTCTCCAACCTTCACCTATCCACTTGATGTTCCCAAAGAAGACATATGTATGAACAGCAGTATCACCTTAAGATTAAAGCTATGCCCAGGCCAGTTACCCCAATTCTGAGATTTCTGTTAAATACTTGCTGAATTGTGTAACTTAGCAAAAGGTTAAGCAAAATAGCCACATATCTTAAATACAGAATCCAAGTTGTTGCATCTTACCATCCATTGTCCAGGTACATAGATAAAGAAGTTTTTTAAAAAGCTGAGAGAACCCAATAAGGGTAGACTTGAATTTCCCGGCCTCCAAAACTGTAAGAAAATTAATTTTTATTGTTTATAAATTAGTCAGTCCCAGGTATTCTGTTATAGCAGCACAGAAAAATACAGAAAATGATACCAGGAGAGGGGCCTCAGGAGAAATCAATTCTGCTGGCACCTTGTTCCTAGCCTCCTAGTTTCCATAACAGTGAGAAGATAAATTTGTATTGTTTAGACCACCTAACCTGTGGTATTTTGTTACGTCAGCCATAATAAACTAATATAAGCCCCTCTAACACATTTTTCATTGCTGTTATTATAGATTCCAGAATTGCTATGTCTTTAAAAAAAATACATCTTTGTTGGCATTCTGTATTTCATGAGCCATAATTTTCATACTTTGCCTTAGCTATTTATACACAGTTTCCTTTAGCTCTTCGAGCATATAAAACTCATTTAAAGTTTTTGCCTCGTAAGTCCAACTTGTAGGCCTCCTCAGAAACAGTTTCTATTGGCTGTTTCCTCTCTTTCCCCATGTATAGAACATACTTCCTTGATGCTTCCCTATCTAATAGTTACTTTTTATTGAAAACTGTGCATTTTAAATAATGTAATGTGGCAATTCTGAATATAGATGCCTACTGGCTTTGTTGTCATTGCAGTTTGTTGTTGTCATTATTGTTGCTTTTCTATTGTTTAGAAACTTATCTTGACTAATTTGGGAAAGTTAATATGTGTTCATTTTTGAGTGTGGCCACTGAAATTTCTCCTTGCTTGGATAGTTTAACGGACTGTAATAACTGGACGGAGATTTCCTTGAGTCTTGGGAGCCAATAATTCTACCAGTCTTTGCCTAGAGTCTATGTATGTGTTGAAGGACACCTTCAACTCTCAGGCAGGCGCTTTATAGCTCCTCCCTTTTCCTTTACTTCCTGATTGTTCATAGCCTCAATAACAGGTGTGAGAGTTTGGGGCCTTCTCAGGTTTTTCCTGAGCATACACACAGCCCTGCATATGCACCTGGCCTTCTAGATTCCCAGGAATTTGTTTCAGCTTTTCAGTGTCTTTTCTTTTTTCTGGCCTAGCAAAAATCTTACCAGTGTCTTTATGAACATCTTATTCTCCATCTTTTCTTTTTAAGATATTTTATTAGCTCATTGCCTCAACCGTTATCAACACCTTAGGCAGCTACAAAACTAAATAATCACTAGGGAAATTTTGATTGCTTTTCATAAACACCCCTAGGGAAAAGCTATTCCCACAGAGTGACCTCTGGGGAAAATTAAATAAAAAAAAGCCTTGTGAGTGGGATTTTCATTTTCCAGGGAGCAGGCAGATAGGTCCATGTCAAATGACTAAAAATTGAGCTTTAGTGGAAGTCCTATTACGATCCCTCCTGGGGCTTCTAGACTGCTGATTTTCACCATTGTTTTGGGCTATTGGTTTTCAAGACTACTACATGGCTGAGGAGAGGAGGATAGAATTTGTGCAAGTTAAAACAGCACAAGGATGACTTTATTTACTGAGTTTCAGCTGTTTATCTTGAATAAACACTTCCAGAATTTTTTTAAGTCGCTAATTTCCAAAATTTTGAAAATGTTGATTCTGATAATTTTTGCCTGTGATCCTGTTTTTATACGGAGAGGATTTTCAGGGGTTCTTACTCTGTCATGCCTTCTGACATCACTCCTATCTATTCATTTTGAATTTAATATGTTTGTGGTCATAGAAATTACTTTTTATGCTTTCAATCTTTCTAAAATTGTGGAGAATTAATTTATAGCTTATCATATGATCTATTTTGGTGAACATACTACAGATACTTAAAAAATTGAGCATTTTGCACTATTGCTCTATTGCACTATCTAATGCTCTATTGATGCCAATTAGATCATGTTTGTTAATATTGTTGTTTATTTTTATTTTATTTTACTTTATGTTCCAGGATGCATGTACAGGACGTGCACGTTTGTTACCTAGGTAAATGTGTGCCATGGTGGTTTGTTGTACCTATCAACCCATCACCTAGGTATTAAGCCCCACATGCATTAGTTATATATCCTGATGCTCTCCCTCCCTCTGCCCCCACGACAGGCCCCAGTCTCTGTCGGTCCCTTCCCTGTGTCCACCATGTGTTCTCATTGTTCAGCTCCCACTTACAAGTGAGAACTTGCAGTGTTTGGTTTTCTGTTCCTGTGTTAGTTTGCTGAAGATAATGGCTTCCAGCTCCATCCATATCTCTGCAAAGGACAGGATCTCATTTCTTTTTATGGCTGCATAGTATTCCATGGTGTATATATATCACATTTTCTTTATCCAGTCTATCATTGTTGGACATTTGAGTTGATTCCATGTCTTTGCTATTGTGAATAGTGTTGCAATGAACATATGTGTGCATGTATCTTTATAATAGAATGGTTTATATTATTTGGGGTATATACCCAGTAATGGAGTTGCTGGGTCAAATGGTATCTCTGCTTCTAGGTCTTTGAGGAATCGCTACACTGTCTTCTACAATGGTTGAACTAATTTACATTTCCACCAACCATGTAAAAGTGTTTCTGTTTCTCCACAGCCTTGCCAGCATCTGTTGTTTCTTGACTTTTTAATAATCACCATTCTGTTTGGCCTGAGATGGCATCTCATTGTGGTTTTGATTTTCATTTCTCTAACGATGAGTGATGTTGAGCTTTTTTTCATATGTTTGCTGGCCACATAAATGTCTTCTTCTGAGAAGTGTCTGTTCATGTTTTTTGCCCACTTTTTAATGGGGTCATTTGATTTTTTTCTTGTAAAATTGTTTAAGTTCCTTATAATTTCTGGATACTAGACCTTCATCAGATGGGTAGATTGCAAAATTTTTCTCCTGTTTTGTAGATTGTCTGTTAACTGTGATGATAGTTTATTTTACTGTGCAGAGCTCTTTAGTTTAATTAGATCCATTTTCTCAATTTTTGCTTTTGTTGCAATTGCTTTTGATGTTTTTGTCATGAAATCTTGCCCATGCCTATGTCCTGAATGGTACTGCCTAGATTTTCTTCTAGGGTGTTTACAGTTTTGGGTTTTACATTTAAGTCTTTAATCCATCTTTAGTTAATTTTTGTATAAGGTGTAATGAAGGGATCCAGTTTAATATTTCTTGGAGGCTTTTTACTACTTTTTCTCTAACCTTGTCTTCTCACTTTATTTCATTAATTTGATCTTCAATCACTGACACCCTTTCTTCCACTTGATCCAATTGGCTACTGAAGCTTGTGCATGTGTTACGTAGTTCTCATACCATGGTTTTCAGCTTCATCAGGCCATTTAATGTCTTCTCTACACCATTTGTTCTAGTTAGCCATTTGTCTAATCTTTTTTCAAGGTTTTCCGCTTCTTTGCAATGGGTTCAAACATCCTCCATTAGCTCAGAGAAGTTTGTTATTACCAACTTTCTAAAGCCTACTTCTGTGAACTCATCAAAGTCATTCTCCATCCATCTTTGTTTCATTGCTGGTGAGGAGCTGCGATCCTTTGGTGGAGAAGAGGTGCTCTGGTTTTTAGAATTTTCAGCTTTTCTGCTCTGGTTTCTCCCCATCTTTGTGGTTTTATCGACCTTTGGTCTTTGATGTTGGTGACCTACAGATGGGGTTTTGGTGTGGATGTCCTTTTTGTTGATGTTGATGCTATCCATTTCTGTTTGTTACTTTTCCTTCTAACAGTCAGGTTCCTCAGGTGCAGGTCTGTTGGAGTTTGCTGGAAGTCCACTCCAGACCCTGTTTGCCTCAGTATCACCAGCAGAGGCTGCAGAACAGCAAATATTGCAGAACAGCAAATATTGCTGCCTGATCCTTCCTCTGGAAGCTTTATCCCAGAGGGGCACCTGTCTGTATAAGGTGTCAGTTGGCCCCTACTGCGAGGTGTTTCCCAGTCAGGCTACACAGGGGTCAGGGACCCACTTGAGGAGGTAGTCTGTCCATTCTCAGAGCTCAAATGCCATGCTGGGAGAACCACTGCTCTCTTCAGAGCTTTGAGTCAGGGCTTTTACGTCTGCAGAAGTTTTTGTTGTCTTTTTTTCGACTATGCCCTGCCCACAAAGGTGGAGTCAACAGAAGCAACAGGCCTTGCTGAGCTGTGGTGGGTTCCACCCAGTTCGAGCTTCCCCAGCTGCTTTTTTTACCTACTGAAGCTTCAGCAATGGTGGACGCTCCTCCCCCTGCCAGGCTGCTGCCTCGCAGGTTGATCTCAGACTGCTACGCTAGCAGTGAGCAAGGCTCCGTGGGCATGGGACCAGCCAAGCCAGCTGCGGGATATAATCTCCTGGAGTGCTGTTTGCTAAGACCATTGGAAAAGCACAATATTTAGGTGGGAGTGTCCTGTTTTCCCAGGTAAAGTCTGTCACAGATTCCCTTGGCTAGGAAAGGGAAATACCCCAATCCCTTGTGCTTCCTGGGTGAGGTGACGCCCCGCCGTGCTTTGGCTTGCCCTCTGTGGGCTGCATCTACTGTCCAACCAGTCCCAATGAGATGAACCAGGTACCTCAGTTGGAAATACAGAAGTCACCTGTCTTCTGTGTCAATCATGTTGGAAGTTGCAGACCTGAACTGTTCCTAATTGGCCATCTTGGCTATTTTCCGGTATTCAGAAGTTTTTAAAAAATCCTTCTAGTTCCTTCTTTCCACAGTTTATGTCTCATTCTATATGCCTCCTCCTGACTGTTAAGGATAAAAGTAGTTATCTGTTAGTTAACATAGTTAGCATCTGTTTTTCTTCTTTCCTTAAAAGTACTTGTCACATTCCAGAAATTATTCAATTTAGTTCCACTTGTGCCCTCAGCTCACTGATGAATTTTTGCAGTTATGATTTCACAGTGTATTTGGATTATTCTCATTGTTAGTATAAGAGCAATGGCTTTTGTGACTTTCTACATTGTAAGTATAAATCTAATATATTTTAATAAAATAATTAGACTTGCTTCTCTAAATTATGACATCTATGGCATCTATTAAAACCATGTATGGAGCAAACCCAGAGATTACACTAAGGTAGACCTACTTTTGAGACCAGCCCTGTACATTGTAACTTATTTCTTAAATCCTGGATAAAGAAAGTGCAGTGTGCTAAGTGAATTATTCATGATCTTAGCATAGCTCCCAAATTATGATTAAATGAAATGAAAAGTTTATGTTAAACTTCTAATTTTTTAATTTGGTGTCAGAACTTTGCCATTAAAATTAATTTTGAATACGATTCAGCTCATAATTACTCTCAAGAATTAAGTCACAGATACCAGCTCTGTCCTCTAAGGCCAGGATTTTGTGATGTGAGTTGAAGCACTTTTCTCACTAGGTGAAGCATCAAAATGTCAGGGCTTCAATTAGACACCCTTAAAAAGAGAAAAACAATGAAAAAGATTGCTTTTTGTTGGTGGTGGTGCCTCAAAGGACCCTTACAGCTATGAGAAGTGTCTGTGAAACAAATCTGTTAATCTTTTCGATTTAACATTTTAAAATGAGTACACACCTGTCTTTTGGTTTTAGTTCCATTTGATTGTTTGCAAATGTTAGGAAATCACTAGCCCAGAGACATTATTGTCCACTGAACATACAGTGCTTATGTCTGTCTCTCTTCTTATGCAGATCTTACTTGTCCCTCAGGATTCAGTTGACCCTAGTACACATGGATTTCTGTAGCACTAGTGTGATACTCAGATATATATCACTGACTCTTTCATGTGGGCATATTTTCACACTCAAAAATTGTTTCTTTTTTGAAAGTGGAGACCTTGTCTTCTTTTCATCTGGCCCAGCCACACATCTTTCTACACATGTACACATGTGCATATGCATGTACACACACAAAAACACATAAATACTTAACTTATACCTGTCAGGGTCACATATTTAGTGTATAAGAATTTACGGGAGTTCATGCATTTATGATGTACTCACTACAGTTATTATAATATGATATTCTTTAAATCTATCATTTGCATTAACTGGGCATAAACTTAACAGTAAAATATCAAGCTTAGGCTAAACATTTTATCTGTTTTCTCTATAAATTTTTCAAAGCTACAATTTTTATTGTTTAAATACCATCATATAGATTCTCAGTAAAAATACTTAAAATTGGTTTGTCTTTTATTAACTTGAACATAAAAATAAGTTTCTGTGTTGCATTTTTAAGATTTTAAGGAAACAAAGACAAATAAAATATGTGGCTATAGTTTTCTTTTAGTCATTTTCAGAATTAATATTTGCTTTCTCAAGTCCTTTATACATTTTCCTTATCTTGACATTATGATTTTATATGGCTTGTGTTTTTCTAGATTGCGATGGAAATAAAATTTACTCAAATTCATGTTCATTTTTGCATTTGGTTTGATAGAAAAGGGCAGAAAACAGATCTTCTGGATATGTTAGGACAAGACACTGGTTTGCACATTACTTGAATACAGTCACTCCCAGACAATGGTTGTGTATACACATATGCTAAATTAAGTAAATGGAAAGTATTCATGGTTACTGCTGCTAATAAAGGGGCCTTTATTGCTGTAAGCAGAGAACAGTGGACAAGTAGTCACATAACAACTCAGATTCTGAAAATCAGAAGATCAGTATTTTGCCCAAAGAGCTATAAGCTATTTTCCGAAACCGGTTTGAAGTATAAAGGAAAGGTACTTTGCATCAAACTGGCCAATATGGTGGTAGTTGTTTGGATTGCTTCCACTACTCAGTTAGTAGTGGGTAGTTTTCAGTGGCCAATTGTTGGATGGAATTTATCTAGTTATCTATAAGCTCAGTCTCAATATGTATTTGGTTCCTGGTATCTATCTACAAGGCTTCTACAGGATGCTTTAGCTGAATACAGGCAGAATGACAGTTGACTGTTTCTTGATTTCTGGGACTTCTGTAGGTTAGTGGTTGAGAGTAGGAATTAACTTTATCATTTGTAGAGAGAGATAATAACAATGCTGACTGCCCCTACTGCAAAGAAAATTAGAATTAATTAGAAAAGACACCAACCCTAGCTAACTTCTTGTTTCCTTTTATTATAGAAGAAGCAATTTAAGAATAAAAAAATGCTGGGAGAATGCTGGGAGAAGCCTTTTGAAGCTGCCTTCTCTTAATGTAAAGTAGACCAATTGAATTAGATTTCAGATTTTTTTTTTCTTTTTTTTGAGATGGAGTCTCTCTATGTTTCCCAGGCTGGAATGCAATGGTGCAATCTCAGCTCACTGCAACCACCACTTTCCAGGTTCAAGCAATTCTCCTGCCTCAGCCTCCTGAGTAGCTGGGGTTACAGGCACCCACCACCACTCCTGGCTAATTTTTTGTATTTTTAGTAGAGACGGGGTTTCACTATGTTGGCTAGGCTGATCTAGAACTCCTGACCTCGTGATCTGCCCACCTTAGCCTCCCCAGATTCTTTATTTTGGTATCCCATTGAGCCCCCTTTCATAAAGTCTTATAAAAAAGGTGTAAATACAATCTAGTGATTTTCTAGAATTAAACACATGGAAGAATTACATTATGAGACTATTTCTGGTTATGATTTCTGTACTATTATCGGTTTATAATTTAGATGAGTGACAATTTGGCTGAATTTTAAAAGTTATCAATGTTGGAAACTGTGGTTTTAGTGTACATATTTTCTCCTATGGTTTTAGAAATATTCTAAAATTAAATAACTTTCCTGATCTTATTGATTTCTGGAGCTAAAGCTTTAACTTGCAAATTTCTGAAGTGGCCAGAAGCAGTGATTTTAGGTGTAGAGGTTCTGATTCTTCCTAAAATGGTAACCTAAGGAAAGGGAACCATCTGAAATGGTTGTAAAGAACTCTGCTGAACAAGAAACAATTGCCTGTGGCTATGAAAATGACCAAGATAGACAACAAAGTTAGCAATATGAAACATATTTACCAGGAGGATGAAAAGAAATACTGCATTTTATGAAGATAACAGTGGGCAGAGACTCCAGCAGAATCAATATGTAGACCACTTAATTTCTGCAGCTGACTTGGTTGGCTTCGGCCTTGACAAACCTGCACCAGTTCTGTGAAGATAAAGTAGCACTGGTGTCATCACGGTATAAGAACAGGTAACATAAAAGGTGGGGAGGATAGGACTTCCCCGAGGAAGTGTCCAGTGGTAAAATCTGAGTGAGAGTGTTAGACACATGGATGAGCATGCATAGTTTAAACAACCCAATTGTCTATGGTGGTTGAGGGGTCTCCTCCTGCTGAGATTCCAGAGGCCCTTGACAAGAGTGGATTGCTGCTTGCCAGTTCAACTCACCCATTCCTCTAGAGTCATCGGGGGCCAGGAAAAAGTGCCAGTGCATGGTAGCCCCATGCAGCATTCCCAGCTTCCTCCTCCATCAGTCAAGCTTCTGTGTTCTTCCCTCTGTCCACACTCAGTGCCGTCTTTCTGAAGATCTGTTAGGAGTGCACTAATCATCCTGGTCACTCAGTGGCAGCTGTTCCACTTGGCTGCATCTAGTCAGCCAACCTGTGTGGCTCCCTAGCAATCTTTTTCTGTAAAAGTCCAAATAGCTAATATTAAAATATTAATATTCTCAAGACATACAGCCCATGTCTCCACTACTCAAGTCTTCTGTTGTGGCATGGAAGCAGCCATAGACAATACATAAACAAATGGATGTGGTTGTGTTCCAATTAAACTTTATTTACAAAAACAAGCTGCAGTGAGATTTGGCCAAGGCTGCAGCCAGCTGACTTCTACCATAAAACCAAAGGCCTGGGAAAAACATGCTCTAAACAGGAAAGGGCAAATTCAGTATATAACCCTGTTTTGCCTTTTTACATGAGCAAATAAGCCCTTCTTTAGTTAGCTCTCTCTTCTTCCTTCACTCCAGTTCTTGCTTCATAGTTTAAAGGCAGTTTTAGAAAGTTCCATGTAGAGTGTTGAACTCTAGTGGGAATTCTACAGTTCTAAAAAAATGGCATATTAGTCAGGGTTCTCTAGAGGGACAGGTCTAATGGGAAAGATGTATATATGAAAGGAAGTTTATTAAGGAGTATTGACTCACATGATGACAATGTGAAGTCCCATGATACGCTGTCTGCAAGCTGAGGAACAAGGAAGCCAGTCTGAGTCCCAAAACCTATAGGGGTCAGGTATGGTGGCTCATGCCTGTAATTCCAGCACTTTGGGAGGCCAAGGACGGCAGATCACTTGAAGTCAGGAGTTCGAGACCAGCCTGACTAACATGGTGAAACCTCGTCTCTGCTAAAAATACAAAAATTAGATGGGCATGGTGGTACACACCTGTAATCCCAACTAGTTGGGAGGTTGAGGCAGGAGGATTGCTTGAACTCGAGAGGCAGAGGTTGCAGTGAGATGAGATACCATTGCATGCCAACGTGGGTGACAGAGTGAGACTCCCTCTCAAAAAAAAAAAAAAAAGGTAAGAAAGCTGACAATGCAACCTTCAGTCTGTGGCTGAAGGCCTTAGAGTCCCTGGCAAATCACTGGTGTAGGTCCAAGAGTACAAAAGCTGAAGAACCTGGAGTTTGATGTTCGAGGGCAGGAAACATCCAGCACAGGAGAAAGATTGTATTAGTCTGTTTTCACACTGTTGATAAAGACATACCTGAGACTGGGCAATTTACTAAAGAAAGATATTTAATGGATTTACAGTTCCACATGGCTGGGGAGGCCTCACAATTATGGCAGAAGGCAAGGAGGAGCGAGTCACATCTTACATGGATGGCAGCAGGCACAGAGAGAGCTTGTGCAGGGAAACTCCCGTTTTTAAAACCATCAGATCTCATGAGACTCATTCACTATTATGAGAACAGTGTAGGAAATACCCACCCCCATAATTCAATTGCCTCCCACCAGATTCCTCCTATGACACATGGGAATTGTGGGAGTTACAATTCAAGATAAGATTTGGGTGGTCACACAGCCAAGCCATATCAAAGATGAAGGCTGGAAGACAACCAGTCTAGTCCTTCCATGTTCCTCTGCCTGCTTTTATCCTAGCCACACTGGCAGCTGATTAGATAGCGCTTACCCAGATTGAGAGTGGGTCTGCCTCTCCCATTCCACTGACTCAAATGTTAATCTCCTTTGGCAACACCCTCATAGACACACCCAGGAACAATACTTTGCATCCTTCAATTCCATCAAGTTGACAATATTAACCATCACAAATTGTGTCACCTTAAAGTCTTTTCTAGGGTAACCCAATTAAATTAGCAATTAAGGATACACTAAGTGCCTGCTGGAAAAGCAAATTTAAGCCTACATAGGTGACTCAGAGTGGCATTCTACCCAACACTAGCTGAGCTTCAGGGGCCCTCATGAGGTTCTACTAGGATGTTGGATGCAAAGAGACTTCTGAATGCCATTATTTCAACTTGACCTGTCCTGATTTTCCTACTCCGGGCTCAACTGACCTTGAAATGTGGTATAGCAAAAAAAGCATGAGTATGCATTTCAGCTCTAAAATGTAGTAGATGTATGACTTGGTTACTTAACCTGTAAGGTGTCTGTGCCCCTAGTTCCGTCATCTGTAAAGTAGGAATGATCAAAGCCATTTCACAAGATTGTTGTGAGAATTAAATGGTATAAAACATATGAAGTGCATAGAGCTCAGTGTTTGGAAATTACACATATGTAATTTAGAATACCACATACATTTTATTATATTTTAGCTAGGTATAGTATAGCTATATATATATTTCCAGGCATATATATATGTATAACTCTAATATATAAATTAACTCAAAAGTCTGTTTTATTCAATTCTTACTTATCTCTGATTTCTGTGACCATGGCAATGACTTAAAGAACTAAACTCCTGAAATACAGTTGACCCTTGAACAACATGGGTTTGAACTGGGTGGGACCACTTATATGCAAATTTTAAAAATAAAATTTACACCAAGTGTGCCTGTCTCTCTTGCCTCTCCTTCCACCTCCTCCATCTCTTCCATCTCTGCCACTCCTGAGACAGCAAAATTAGCCCCTTCTCTCCTCCTCCACCTCAGCTTATTCAACATGAAGATGACAAAGAGGATGAAGTCCTCTATGATAATCCACTTCCACTTAATGAATAGTCAATATATTTTCTCTTCCTTATGATTTTATAAATAATATTTTATGTAGCTTTACTGTAAGAATATACAGTGTATAATAAATATATAAAATATATGTTAATCAACTGCTTTTATTATTGGGAAGGCTTCCGGTCAACAGTGGGCTATTAGTAATTAAGTTTTTAGGGAGCCAAAAGTTATACACAGGTTTTCGACTGTATTGGGGGTGGTACCCAAATCCCTGCATTGTTTAAGGGTCAACTGTATTCACCAAGTTACTAGGTAATGATGTTATTCCATACTCCTGAATCAGTATATCAAGATGAACTAGTTTGTCAGTATGTTTAAAATAAACATGAAGATTTAGAAAGTGCACTTGGTGCCTGGTTTGGGGTTCAGTTTATGCCTGGCCACATGGAAGGTATGTGCCTACATGAATAGCTTCCTTTAAGAACTTTGAATTATAAGACTCAAGTGACCTTTCCTGGTCAAGGATACCTCTCAATTATCCCTGATGTTCACAGCTGGAGAGAAAAAAAGCATCCATGAAATCCTAACAGAGGGAAGATAAGAAAGTTTGTTTTTAACTTCTCTACCTTTTGCCTATGGATATCTTTTTCTTGATGTTCTTACACTGTATCCTTTGCTGTAATAAATCTTAGCCATGAGTATAGCTTTATATGGAACTGTGTAAAGTCCTTTCAGTAAATCACTGACCTCATGGGTGGTCATGGAACCCTTTGGATGTGAGCTCTACCTATCTATCTAGTCAATCTAGATATATTACATCTATCTATCAATCAACCAATTAATCATATATCCACTCATCTATACATTTATTTATCTGGTAATACATACTACGGAATGCCTTGTAACCATCAAAAACAATGAAGTCTATCTATTTATTCATATATATGTATATTTTTCCTTTTTTCAGCCAAGAAAGCCTATAATGTGGCAACTATTACTCTGCTTTGCCTAGTGCATTAGAGTAATAATAGTAATGGACTAGGAGCTTGGACACGTGGACTCTAATATTGTGCAAATCATAGATAGAAACTGGGTAAAAGGATCAAATCAACAAGCAAAAGAGATGTAGGTCATGTTCAGATACTGCCCTACCCTCCATGAAAGTGCTTTTCAGAAAGGTTAGAGAAGATACAGGTATAATCTCGTGTTCAGAAACTTTGAAAGTATGATGCCTCAAAAGGAATAACAAATTCTGAAAATTATAAATTATGCAAATACAAGAGGAAGAAGGAGAGAAAATAATGGTTGAGCTTAGATTAACAGAACATGAAACAGATGGCCTGAAGTTGTTGGTGGTGACACATCATCAAGGGTGTGTTCAATGAATGCATGCCTCTTCCATGAGAATTAAAATCTAGAATAAGCTCAAGTTTAAAGTGACAAAGACAAGAAAAGCAGCTTTTTCACCTATGCTCATGGATGCAAGATGAAAAGGGCAAGGCACTTCATAGGGCAGATGATACGATGTTAGCAGTTAATAGAGAAGGGATCTCTGTTATGCCAGTTGTCTCTGTTATGCCAGTTGCCTTGATTAAGGCAAATTTTCTTCAAACTTAAAGCACATAGCAGATATCAGAGACAGAGAGTGATTAATTGGTGAGGAAAAACTGATATAAGAGAATCTGGAGCTGGAAGTGCTGGCAATATTAGCTATGCCAGGGAATATACATTAGGGAAGTGTTGTCAACAGATTATATGTCGCTGTATGGAAAGCAATGGCAAAGTGCTCCACTTGTCCTCAGCTGATGACTGACTTCTCTTCAAGTAATACCTGTGTCACCCTCCTAACTCCAAACCTACAAAAGGCCATCCTAACTTCCATTTCTTCCGTCTTAGATGGCAAGATATTTTTCTTCTTAGTCTATTGATGATATATTCTTGATTTTCTCAAATGCCTTGTTTTATTTACTTATTCATTCATTCACTGATTCATTTAATAGATGTATTCTTCAGACATTGTTCTAGGTGCTGAGAACACAGTGGCAGATAAGACAAAGATGTATTTCTCATGGAACTTGCCTTCTAAAGGAGGGAAAAAGACAACGAATTAGAAAACAAATAAATATACAATATAATTTCAGATCTGGGAGGTATCATGAAGGACTAAAATAAGATCAAGAACATGATATGGTGCTGATAACCTATTTTAGATATGCTGGTCTCAAAAAGTCTGTCTGAGGAGATAACATTTGAGCTGAGACCCAAGGAGGTAATTATGTAAAGGGCTGAGAGAATTACAAATGCACTGATGACGGGTAGAAATGAGGTTGACATTAGAAGAACAGAAAGAAGACCAGTGCATTCAAGTCTAGTGGGCACTTGGAAGAGTGATGTAAGGTGAAGTTGAGAGGTCCATAGACACCATATCAGATAGGGCCCTGCAGAATATAGAATATGGATTTTATTGTAATGCTTTACAAAGGCATTCGAGTTACAATATTTTTTGTTTGTTTTTGTTTTGTTTTGTTTTTTTGAGACGGAGTCTCACTCTGTCGCCCAGGCTGGAGTGCAGTGGCGCGATCTCGGCTCGCTGCAAGCTTTGCCTCCCAGGTTTACGCCATTCTCCTGCCTCAGCCTCCTGAGTAGCTGGGACTACAGACGCCCACCACCACACCTGGCTAGTTTTTTGTATTTTTAGTAGAGACGCGGTTTCACCGTGGTCTCAATCTCCTGACCTTGTGATCCGCCTGCCTCGGCCTCCCAAAGTGCTGGGATTACAGGCGTGAGCCACCGCGCCCGGCCAAGTTACAATATTTTTTAAATACACTTTTAGTTCCTACATGGAGAATGAATTATGGAAGAGTGCAAAAGTAAAAACAGGTAGAAAAATTAGAATGTTTTTCCAGTCCAGGTCTGAGATGTAGGTAGCCTGGATGAGAGTAAATTACTATATAAAGTGGTTGGTTTTGGATTTTACTTGGAGATGGAGTGACAGGACTTTTTAATGAATTGCATGTCTTCTAGATTTTTTGACATGAGCAACTGGAGGGGTGATATTTTATGATATGGGAAAGACAATGGCTTGAGAATGATGTGAAGAAAGAAGAAGAGGTTTGGAAGGATAAAATAAGTGTACAGTCAGATGTCATTCATTTTTTTCTCTCTTTTGTACTTATAGCTCCTCTGCCTCTGATATCTCCTTTTACTAGTAGCCTGCAAACATGCTTATGTCTTTCTCACCCTAATTCTCCTGATATTACTTTAACTCTACTTATCTCTTGAGGTATTGCCCACTTATTTTCCTTCCTTTCAGCAATAAGTTTCTTGAAAGAGTAATTAACAGTCACTCTTACTAATTTTTCTCTCAACATTTCCTCATCTACTATTTGCAGTCTGAAGTGTAATACAAAAATATAAATAATTGACTCCCCTTTTTTTTCTTTTTTACTAACGTGATTACTATAGAACTCTATATGTAAGCACAAGATGCTGATAAGGCCAAGTTTACAGATGTGCTCCACTTAGTCAGCTTTTTCTTGTGCTACTGCTATAGATAACACTCTAGACTCCAGCCACAGCTGCCTTGGAGACATCTGCGACTTTCCCACAGGAGGCTGAACATAATTGTATGGCTGGAACACCACAGACAAACTTTGTAAAAGACATCTACATGCTCAAAGAATTAAAAGTGACTATCAACAGGGTTCATTGACTATTTGTGTCCCCCTCTACTCTCAGTAGTTCCGTCCTGTTAAACATTTTGGATGGATTAGCATTGCTTTTGCTCAAGGTCACTCCCTTCTGTTTTTTAAAAAAATATTACATCTCACCCTCCTTTCTACGTACCAAGATAATTCTTAAGGATGACATTACAGTCGCTTGCTATTGCTTTGCTCACAGCCGAGATGTGTGTCTCTTCAAATGTAAAACTAAAGTTGATTAGAGATGTTTATCATGGTGCAAGAAATTTCATCAGCTAGAATTAGGAAAGTTAGGTTTTTAAAAAGTTAGAAGCTACACAGGTAAGTCGGTTCATCAAAAGTTGTACAAAAGTAGTAGAAGTAGTAAATTGCTGTGTTAAAATTGCCCATCCATAAGTTTTAAGTGGTTTTTATACCTTTTTTATGTAAACTATTAATGCATCTTTGTTCAGTGGCAGTATCACACTTCATGAAGTTTTTCTGAGGCACAATTATTGCTGATTGAAATTTTTAGAGTAATGATTTTTCCTGAATAATGTTAATTATTTCCGTAATATAATTATGCATTTTGATTTAAGGATTTTAATGAATATTTGAAAAAGAGATGTGGCTGGGAGTTCATTTGTTATCTAGTTTCAAGGTCCTGTTCATGGGAGGCAGAGTCAGAACATATAGTTGAAAAAATATTGGTCTGGGGACAGGACATGTGGGCTTTATAACCTAGGATTTATTTTTCCTAGGCTTCCTCCATTCAATCTTTCTAGGCATCCATTTGTTCATCCAACAAATGGAGAAAATAGTACCTGTTCTATATTCCTCATGGAATTGAATTTTCAGAGACAGTTACAATTTCAAATATTCAAACTCCTTGACAGGACATTTGTCTCAATTTCTGGCTCACAAAGCCCAGTTACATCAAGTGTATGTTTCATAACTAAGGTCGTAGAGAACTAGGAGCTACAATTCAGCCAGCTTTTACGTCTCTCATTTTATGTGCAATTATCGTTCTCTTTGTCTTTATGGTTTTTATGCTCAGGATAAGAAGCTATACGGCAGAAGAATGGAAAAAGCAGCCATTCGCATCCCCAGTAACCTTCATTTTGTCATTCCTTTTGCAGTTTTTTTCTTTTTGAGAAGTATGATAGTTTTCAATTCTTACAGAGACTGAAGGGATGGTAGGAAAATCACAGACTTATGGATCAATTTTAGAGTTGGAAAGACCAATCCCTTGCTTTCAATTGAGTGAAACAACGTCCAGATGCAATTTGTTCACAGCCATCTATCCTGTATCTTCTGTGGAGGAGGAAGAGTAAGTAGAAGAAAATACAGTAGGGGATTATTGAAAGAGAGTTCCAAAGGATAGGAAAAGTGGGCAGCTGGTCAGTGTTAGAGTCACAGGTGCAGTGAGAAAAACAGAAAAGTTGTGTCTCTCACGGATACATAGAGTCTGGAAGCACAAACCAAGCAAAGAAAGTGGGATTCCCATGAAAAAGTAAGGGGAACACTGTCAAGGCCTGTTTGGAGAAGCAATAATGCCACTATGACCTACTAATTTAAGAAGAAAGTTCCTATGAAATATAATACAACAGGCTTGATTTCTAGGAACGCATTTCTGAAACAAAACCTGGCATCATGATAGTGCTTATCCCAATGAAATTTCCCATTTCAGTGGCTGCAAAACTTCTTAGGCTTCTATAGCTGCAGGATAACAAATTGGTAGGTGACAGTGAACTGAAAGAGGATGATAAAAAGTACGAAATGAATGACTTGAGTGAGGGCTGAGAGAACTATATTAAGGGTCATCGAGGACGAGTTTTAGCTGGTGCTATACAGAGGTTAAGTAGAAGTTTCTCATTTGAACAAAGATCCTCCTGACTAGGAAAAGTTGGTGGTGGTGATAAAAACACCATATATTGTTTTAATATTCTTCAGGATGCCTAGGGCAGATTTGGACATGGCAGAAGTTCACTAACGATTAGAGTTTTGTTTTTTAACAGCAGCACGATCATTTTATCTATTTGACAAACATGTTGCATTTATTGAATTGTATGTTCGATATCATATAAAAATAAAGAAGAAAATGACACAATTGCTTGCCCTTGACCTTTTCAGAATAAGCATGCATAAAATTGTAATTCACTTGCAAAAACGTTTATCATTTGAAACAGACAACACCAAAACGAACAAGCAAAAAAGATAACTAAGTTTAAAATAATCAGAAAGTTGTCTTTGACACCTTTTTCAGATAATTATCTCAGACATTTTATATAGTGTACTTTCAAAACCATATTATTTTTTTCATAGCTGTAGAATATACAGCACTTTATATGTTTTTCCTACAAATTTAAAGCTTACTCTTGCTGTTTTGCTGCATGAATCTCTTAGGTACAAATACTTTGCTCTTTGTAATAATGCTTGTTTACCTTGCTGTAAGCAGGAGATCTGCTTGAATGTTTTTTCATTGATTTTGTCTTTCCGCATACCTTCAGTTGGTGATGAGAAATGAATTACAATGCTTATGTTGCACCAAAATGGACAGCGTTGGCAATCTGATTTATATACACAAGACTCTTCCCATTGACAAAACAAATAGGGTAATATAACCAGAAGGCTAGAGGGAAAATCAGAATGTTATCAATTCATTCTAGCTATGGTCTATAACTATTCAAAGGATGGATGAATCTCTAACCATTTTAAGGTTATTCAATGACGAATTTCCAATTCCCTTTTGTTATCTGTGCCTAACATTTGTTTCTGACTTCATCAATTATATAGCTAAGTGAAACAGTCAAACTTAAATTTTTTCCTCATATTGCAACAATATGTGTTTATGTAAATGTAATAAAATAGACTACTAATAGACAGCAATTTCCCATTGTTAAAGATGGTTTTAGAATTTGCAGCCCTAAAGAGAGCCAACTCTCCCCCTAACCAAGCTTGGGTGAATGTACCTTTTACTTTAATAATCATCAGTTAGCTTCAAAGGATCATGATGAAATAACAGCTGCTTAGATTAAGATTATTCTGTTGAGCCATGTATTAGGCTGTTGTTGTGTTGCTATAAAGAATTATCTGAGACTGGATAATTTATAAAGAAAAGCAGTGTAATTGGTGCATGGTTCTGCAGACTGTACAGGGAACATGGCACCAGCATCTGCTCAGCTTCTGGGGAGGCCTCAGGGAGATTTTACTCATGGTAGAAGGCAAAGCAAGAGCAGGTATGATGAAAGTGGGAGCAAGAGAGAGCAAGGGGAGAGGTGTTGCACACTTTTTAAAAACTTTTATTTTAAGTTCAAGGGTACAAGTGCAGGTTTATTACATAGGTAAATTTGTGTCATTAGGGTTTGTTGTAGAGATTATTTTGTTACCCAGCTATTAAGCTTAGTACTCGTTAGTAATTTTTCCTCATTCTCTTCCTCCTCCCATCCTCCATCCTCTGAAAGGCCTCAGTGTATGATGTTTCCCTCTGTGTGTCCGTGTGTTCTCATAAGTTAGCTCCCCATCATAAGTGAGAACATGTTGTATTTGGTTTTCTGTTCCTGCGTTAGTTTGCTAAGGATAATGCCTTTAGCTCCATCCATGTCTCTGCAAAGAACATGATCTTAATAATTTTTATGGCTGCATAGTACTCCCATGGTGTATATGCACCACATTTTCTTTATCCAGTCTGTCATTGATGGGCATTTAGGTTGATTCCATGTCTTTACTATTGTGAGCAGTGCTGCAGTGAATGCATGTGTGCATGTATCTTTATAATGGAATGATTTATATTCCTTTGGGTATATACCCAATAGTGGGATTTCTGTGTGGAACGGTATTTCCGCCTCTAGGTCTTTGAGGAATCCCCACGCTGTCTTCCACATAGCTGAAGCAATTTATACTCCTTTCAACAGTGTAAAAGCATCCCTTTTTCTTCTATTTTTGACTTTTTAATAATAGCCATTCTGACTGGTGTGAGATGGTATCTCATTGTGGTTTTGATTTGCATTTCTCTAATGATGAGTGATGTTGAGCATTTTAAAAATGTTTATTGGCCACATGCATGCCTTCTTTTGAAACGTGTCTGTTCATGTCCTTTGCCCACTTTTTAAAGGGGTTGTTTGTTGTTTTATTTTTGTAAATTTGTTTAAGTTCCTTACAGATGCGGGATATTAGACCTTTGTAGGATGTATAGTTTGCAAATATTTTCTGCTGTTATATAGATTGTTTGTTTACTCTTTTCATAGTTTCTTTTGCTTTGCAGAGCTATATTGTTTAATTAGATCCCATTTGGAAATTTTTGCTTTTGTTGCAATTTATTTTGGTGTCTTTGTCATGAAATCTTTGCCCTTGCCTATGTCCTGAATGGTATTGCCTAGGTTGTCTTCCAGTGTTTTTATAGTTTTGGGTTTTACATTTAAGTCTTTAATCTATCTTCAGTTAATTTTTGTATATGGCACAAGGAAGGGGTCCAGTTGCAATCTGCATATGACTAGCCAGTTATCCTAGCACCATTTATTGAATAAGAAATCTTTTCCCCATTGCTTGTTTTTGTCAGGTTTGTGGAAGATCAGATTGTTATAGGTGTGCTGTCTTATTTCTAGGTTCACACACAATTAAACAACCAGATCTCATGAGAATCCACTTACTATTGTGGGGACAGCACTAAGCCATGAAGGATGCACCCCCATGACCCAAACATCTCCCACCAGGCCCCACCTTCAACATTAGAGATTACATTTCAACGTGAGATTTGGGTGGAACAAATATCCAAACCATATCAAGCCACTATGACAAAGACATTATTATCACACCATATAGTACAGAATTAAGAACATGAAAATCATATCATGATGCAAAATTATGATCAGGAAATGGGTCAAAATACCAGGTTATTGGGAAGAGAAGTTAGAAATCAAGGAATAGTAAGCAGTATGTAGAGTATTAGAGGCACACCCCTAAATTGAAGTTAAGACAGGGAGGAATCCTAAACTGGAAAAAGAGAGAACTAGAGAAGCAAATCACCAACATAGAAAATAAGGTTTATGAAGGTGCTAGTGTTTATAGTGGTGGTTTTGATGGATGTGGCAGTAAGTTATTTCCTCTATCTTGACCTTGCATGTTAGATTAACCTCAGCATACTCAAGCATCTTTAACTAGCTTTTCTCCCTGCAGAGTTCAGGCAGAGTCAGAGATGGCACAATCTCTGATTTTGGACTTATCAAAGACTGAGGAAACTTATTCGTGGGGCACATATGCGTTTATTACCAACTCATTGTGGTGAAATATGAGGTCTAGTGCAATTGGGCACTGGTCTCTAAACCTAATCAATGCTAATTCTAAACTATGTCAAACCAAAGGACAATAAGTATTTAAATGAATTAGTCTCTGGCAGTTCCTCTAACTATCCAGATTTTTGGTATTCTGTATTCCGAACATATGAACTGTATCCTGAAGTCTATTATAACAAATAAAATTTAGTATAAGACAGTAATGAAAATTTAAAGTGTTTTCTATCAGCCATCAGAAAGGTGATATTTAGGCCATTTCTAAATTTATATCAGAAATGTTAAATGGAAAATGCAGTTAATCAGTGGATTAAATACTCAAACCCAAAGGATGCATGACAAATGGATCTTAAGAATACAAAATTTTTTGTTAAATATTGACTTTTTCCTTTAAAAAATATTTTGGTGGATTAACTTCCAAAGCATGATTAAAATGCTCATGACATTTTTGTTCCTAGTGTTTCTAAAGGTTTAAAATAAATTTCTCCTTTCTTCTTATCACAAGAATTTCATCATATACAGAAATAACAGATAACGTATTTGTCTTCTATTGAGGGACAAACCAATATTTTATGAACATAACATTTGAGATACACATGAACCTTGTTTTTTACAAGTTGTGGAGAAGGTAGGTTAGATTTGAGCAGCTTGACATTATGTGAATTAGAGTCAATCTTCTTATTTATTCATCTGCAAAAGTGTCTTATCTAGTGAAATAGTTTAGTGTACTATAAAATGGAACTCTAAGTCAGATCATCTGTGTTTTGTTTTTATACGGCCTGCTTATTAAGTTTGTGACTCTGGATAAGTCATCTAATCATTCAGAACTTTAGTTTACTCACTTGTTAAGTGAGAATAATAATAATAAAATGTCTGTCAATTTGTGTGCCAAATGGAGATAATAATAATAAGTGAAAGCTTTGTGCAAAATTTAAGTGGTAATATTACTGCTATTTCATTGTTATGTGTCATTCCTCCCTTATTTTTTACTGGTTGTGCTGATAATTATGGCAACTGTTTCTTGGGAGAGGGGAATTAATTACTGGAGACTAGTGCAAGATATCAGTTACTGTAAAATTCACATAACACAAACAAGTGAACCTAATATGGCAAACTATTAGTTGAACTACCTTGATAGCCTTTTGGATAGAATGGAGATACTGTAGTTAAATGAAAATACAAGTAGGTGGGTCTATAAATGCTTGAATGACTTCTCTTAAAAAATCATTGAAGAGTTGATATTAACCTAGTAAGAGAGATTTCTTTTTTCAAAATTGAATTTCAAAAATATCAATATTTTACATTTGTAATTGGGAAAACGAAACATTTCAGAAATTCTAGATAAAACTTTGAAAATAAATATAGTACAATGTAAGCAATAGTAAATGACAATATGTTATGTTAAAATATAAAGTTTCAAATTTCATATAAATGTTCTAAAGCAAATAGAAAATCATTTTCAATATTTCATTTGCCTCAGTTTTATAACAATTTATCATAAGAAGACAACATAAAATACACTTATGACATTTTAAATTGTGCAATACAGTATTGTTGACCGTAGGTACAATGCTGAACAGCGTATATCTAGAACTTATACATCTTGCTTACTTGAAACTTTATGTCTGTGGATTACTAACTCCCTAGTTGCCTTTTCTTTAGCTGCTGGCAATGATCATTACATTCTTTAATTTTATGAATTTGACCATTTTGGATAAACCATATAAGTGAAATCATGCAGTATATTTCTTTTTGTTACTGGCTTATTTCACTTAGCATAATGTTCTCAAAGCATATCCATGTTTTTACATATTACACAATTTCCTTCTTTTTAAGGGTGGAAGAGCTTTCAAGTATCTCTATATCTTACATTATCTATTCATCTGTTGATGGACATTTAGGTTGTCTCTACATTTTGGCTATTGTGAATAGTGCTGCAGTGAACGCGAGAGTGCTAATGTTTCTTCAACATCTTGATTTCTTTCTGAAAATTTTTTATTTTAAGTTCAGGGGTACATGTGCAGGATGTGCAGGTTTGTTACATAGGTAAATGTGTGTCATGGGAGGTTGTTGTACAGATTATTTCATCACCCAGGTATTAAGCCTAGTGTCCTCTAGTAATTTTTCCTGATCCTCTCTCTCCTCCCACCCTCCATCCTCTGGTAGGCCCCAGTATGTGTTGTTTCCCTCTATGAGTCCATGTATTCTTATCAGTTAGCTTCCACTTATAAGTGAGAACATGTGGTATTTGGTTTTCTATTCCTGTGTTAGTTTGCTAAGGATAATGGCCTTCAGCTCCATCTATGTCTTTGCAAGGGACATGATCTCATTCATTTTTATGGCTGCATCGTATTTCACAGTGTATATGTACCACATTTTCTTTATCCAGTCTATCACTGATGGGCATTTAGGTTGATTCCATGACATTGCTGTTGTGAATAGGGCTGCAATGAACATATGTGTTCATGTGACTTTATATTCCTTTGGGTTTACACCCAATAATGGGATTGCTGGGTCAAATGATATTTCTGTCTCTAGGCCTTTGAGGAATCTCCACACAGTTTTCCACAATGGCTGAAGTAACTTACACTTCTTCCAACAGTGTAAAAGTGTTCCTTTTTCTCCACAGCCTCACCAACATGTGTTACTTTTTGACTTTTTAGTAATAGCCATTCTGACTGGTGTTAGATGGTATCTTATGGTGGTTTTGATTTGCATTTCTGTAATGATCAGTGATGTTGATCTTTATTTCATATGCTTGTTGGCCTCATGCATGTCGTCTTTTGAGAAGTGCAAGATCTTGATTTCAATTCTTTTGGATAGGTACCCCAAAATGGAGTTGCCAGATCATATAGTAATTGTATTTTTAATTTTGGGGGGGAGACCTTAACACTGTTTTCCATAGGTGTTGCACAATTTTGCATTTCCAGCAACAACATATCAGGGTTCTAATTTCTTCACATTCTCTCCATCATTTGCTGTCCTTTGTTTTTTTTTTTTTTTTTTTTTTCTTTTGTTTTGTTTTTGATAATAGCCAGCTTGACGTGTGTAAGGTGTTATCTCATTGTGGTTTTGATTTACGGGGGATTTCTTTTAAGATTATTCTATTTTTGGTGCTGTCCAATGCAGTTTTTATCAATCATTTGGGTGAAGATATTAATGAGATGATAATCAAATATGTGGAGAAATAGCTCAAATTCAGAATCTCAAAAGATCATGAGAATCCAGAATGTTGGGCTGAAACTATCAAAATGAAATTTAATGGAGATAAATGTAAAGATCTACAATTTATTTCTCAAACACAACCCTTCAAGTAAAAGTAGCAGTTATAAAAATGTTCTGAGTATTTGAATTGACTATAGACAGTAGTGATGGTGTAGTTAAGTGAGGCGAATATGAAGAACTCAAGAATATCAGAGTTACTTGAAGCCCAGAACCACATGGAGAAAGTGTCGTAGGGTTACCATTTTGCTTTATAATATTACAAATGGATGTAGTTTAACTTTACTTCTTCCTGCTGGTTTTGCTGTCTCTGTATTTCCATATTAGAGTTGAGTGGGAAACTGGCATAAGAATCAGGAGAAGTGAGGGAACTGCATCTAAGCTCAAGAAAAGAGTGAGAAAACATGGCTACTTTTATTATGCAGGGAATATATGCCATATATTAATAACATTTGTGTTCTTTGATTTGGACCTTAAATCTCATGATTATTAGAATGTGTAGCATTCGGCCGGGCACGGTGGCTCAAGCCTGTAATCCCAGCACTTTGGGAGGCCGAGACGGGTGGATCACGAGGTCAGGAGATCGAGACCATCCTGGCTAACACGGTGAAACCCCGTCTCTACTAAAAAATACAAAAAACTAGCCGGGCGAGGTGGCGGGCGCCTGTAGTCCCAGCTACTCGGGAGGCTGAGGCAGGAGAATGGCGTGAATCCGGGAGGCGGAGCTTGCAGTGAGCCGAGATCCGGCCACCGCACTCCAGCCTGGGCGACAGAGTGAGACTCTGTCTCAAAAAAAAAGAAAGAATGTGTAGCATTATGTAAACAAATGATGTTCATTTTTATAATCAAGATTTTGACTTAATCTGTGTTGTATTTGCAGTTCTGGTTTGAAGGATTAAAAATAAAAATGTACTAAAAGTTTACAAAATCTAATATATTTTGTATAAAATGTAAATTTAAATAAAAATATTTTTAAAAGTTATTTTTATTCTAAAATATTAAAATTAATACAACTAAAAAGCAAAATTAATGCCACCATTTCAACCAAAATTATGTAACATTTAAATGTGTTATATTCAATTTTAGTTTTTAATTTTTAATTTTTGTGGGTACATAGTAGGTGTATATATTTATGGAGTATATGAGATGTTTTGATGCAGGCATGCAATGTGAAGTAAGCCCCTCATGGAGAATGGGGTCCCCATGCTCTGAAGTATTTATTCTTTGTGTTACAAACACTCCAATTACACTTTTAGATATTTTTAAATAAATTATTATTGACTACAGTCGCCTGTTGTGCTATCAAACAGTAGGTCTTACCCATTCTTTCTTACTTTTTTGTTCCCATTAACCACCCTTATCTCTCCCCCAAACCCCCAGTACTATTCCAAGCTTCTGGTAACCATCCTTCTATTCTCTATGACCATGAGTTCATTTGTTTCAAGTTTTGTGTTTGTTTGTTTGTTTCAATCACTATTATCAAACTATATCTTTTAATTTTTTTTATTTTTTATTTCAATAGGTTTCTGGGGAAGAGCTGGTGTTTGGTTACATGAATAAATTCTTTAGTAGTGATTTCTGAGATTTTGGTGCACCTATCACCTGAGCAGTGTGCACTGTACTCAATGTGTAGTCGTTTATCTCTCACCATCCCCTCACCCTTTCTCCCAAGTCCTCAAAGTCCAATGTATCATTCTTATGCCTTTATGTCCTCATAGCTTAGCTCCCACATATGAGTGAGAACATACAATGTTTGATTTTCCATTCCTGAGTTACTTCACTTAGAATAATGGTATTCAATTCCATCTGGGGTGTTGCAAATGCCTTTATTTTGTTCCTTTTTATGGCTGAGTAGTATTCCATGGGATATATATATTTGAGGGTTTTTTTTTTTTTTTTTGTAGATTCTGGATATTAATCCTTTGTCAGATGTATGGATTGTGAAGATTCTCTCACTCTATGAGTTGTCTGTTAAGTATGCTGATTATTTTGCTGTGCAGAAGCATTTTAGTTTAATTAAGTCCCATCTATTTATCTTTGTTTTAATTGCATTTGCTTTTGGGTTCTTGGTTATGAAGACTTTGCCTAAGCCAACGTCTAGAAGGAGTTTTCTGATGTTATCTTCTAGAATTTTTATGGTCTCAGGTCTTAGATTTAAGACTTTGATACAGCTTGAGTTAATTTTTGCGTAAAATGAGAGATGAGAATTCAGTTTCATTCTTCTACATGTGGCTTGCCAATTATCCCAGAACCATTTGTTGAATAGAGTGTCCTTTCCCTACTTTAAGTTTTTGTTTGCTTTGTCGAAGATCAGTTGGCTGTAAGTACTTGGGTTTATTTCTGGGTTCTTTATTCTGTTCCATTGGTCTATGTGCATGTTTTTATATGAGTCCCATGCTGTTTTGGTGACTATTGCCTTAGAATATAGTTTGAAGTCAGAAAATGTGATGCTTCCAGAATTTTTCTTTTTGTTTAGTCTTGCTTTGGCTATGTGGGCTGTTTTTTGGTTCCACTGACCTTCTCCAGTGGAGATAGCAGGGGAGTGAAGTAGACTCTGTGAGGATCTTTGGTTGTGTTTTTGTTTAGTGGGCTGGTTTTATGTTGGTTGGCCTCCAGCCAAGAGGTAGGCACTTTCAAGAGTTCATCAGCTGTGGTCCTATAAGGAGGATGCAAACTTGCCCTAGGGACACCTGGTTAAGTATTCAGGTTTCTCAGGTAGTGGGAAGGGCAATAGAGGTCCCAAGAGAGTATGTCCTTTGGCTGTGCCTACTAGGGAGAGTAGAGAAAGACCACCAGTTAGGAAGGGGCAGGGATGGGCATGTCTGAGCTCAGCCTCTTCTTGGGCAGGGCTTGCTGCAGCTGCTGTGGGTGATAAGGGTGTAATTCCCAGTCCAATGCTGTTATATTCCCAGGAGGATTATGGCAGCCTCTGCTGAGTCATACAGGCTGCCAGAAAAGTGGGGGACACCTGACAGTCACAGGCCACACTCCGCTCCCATGCAGCTCACAGTCCTAAAGGCCAGTCTCACTCCCACCATGCCCCACCCAACAGCACCAAGTCTACTTCCACGCAGCCAGTGATCAGGGCCGAGAACTTGCCCCAGACCATGAGCCTCCCCACTGAAAAAGCAAGTGAACTCACAAGTTTTCTGCATCTCAGGGAGCCTGCAGCAGTGATCCAGTTCCTTCAAAAGGTCTGTGGATTCTCCTGACTTTCCTCATATGTTCCTGTGGTAGTTCTTGGAACTACAGTTTATGATGTGAGTATCCACATGCTACTCTGTCCATCCAAGTGGAAGCTGCAAGCTAGTCCTGCCTCAAAATATATCTTGATTACCTGTTTTGAGTTTTAGGTGCCACAAATAAGTGACAATTTGTGATGTTTGTCTTTCTGTGCCTGGCTTATTTCACTTGGCATAATGATCTCCAGTTCCATCTATGTTTTTGCAAATTACAGGATCCCATTCTCTTTTGTGGATGAATAATACTCCATTGTGTAGAAGTGCTACATTTTCCTAACACGGCGAAACCCCATCTCTACTAAAAATACAAAAAATTAGCCAGACATGGTGGCGGGCGCCTGTAATCCCAGCTACTCTGGAGACTGAGGCAGGAGAATCCCTTGAATCTGGGAGGCAGAGGTTGCAGTGAGCCGAGATTGCACCATTGTACTCCAGCCTGGGTGACAGAGTGAGACTTCGTCAAAAAAAACAAAACAAAACAAAACAAAAAAACAGAAAAAGAAAGAAAGAAAGACAAAAAAGAAATACCACATTTTCTGTATTCATTCACATGTTGGATGGATGCCTAGGTTGATTCCAAATCTTAGCTATTGTGAACAGTGCTGCAACAATCCTCTCTCTCTCTCTGTCTCTGACTTCCTTTCTTTTTGGTATATATTCAACAGTGGAATTGCTGGATCCTCTGGTAGCTCTATTTTTAGTTTTTTTCTTTGTTTTTTATTTTATTTTATGTTTTTTAGAAACCTCCAAACTGTACTTCATAGTGCTGGTACTGCTTTACATTTCCATCAACAGTGAACAAGAGTTTCCTGTTCTCAACATCCTTGCCATCATTTGGTAATGCCTGTCTTTTGGATGTAAGCCATTTTAACTGGGGTGAGATATCTCACTGTAGTTTTGATTTGCATTTCTCTGATAGTCAACAATATTGAGCACATTTTCATATGCCTGTTTCCCATTTGTATATTTTCTTTGAGAAATGCCTACTAAAATTTTTTGCCCATTTGTGGTTCAGATTATTAGATTTTATCCTATAGAGTTCTTTGAGCTCCTTATATATTCGGCTTATTAAATCCTTGTCAGAAGGGTAGTTTGCAAATATTTTCTCCCATTCTGTGGGTTGTCTCTTGATTTTGTTGATTGTATCCTTTGCTGTGCAGAAACTTTTCAACTTGTTGTTATCTCATTTGTCCGTTTGTGCTTTAGATGCACGCACTTGTGGGGGTATTGCTTGAGAAAGTCTGATCAGACTAATGTCCTGGAGATTTTCCCCAATGTTTTCTTGCACTAGTTTTATAGTTTGAGGTCTTAGATTTAAGTCTTTAATCCACTTTCATTTGATTTTTGTATATGGTGAAATATAGAGGTTGTTTTATTCCTCTGCATACTGATATACAGTTTTACCAGTGCCATTTGTTGAAGAGACTGTCTTTTCCCCAGTGTTTGTTCTTGGCACCTTTGTTGAAAATGAGTTCACTGTAAGTGTGTTGATTTATTTCTGGGTTCTCTATTCTGTTTCATTGGTCTATACATCTGTTCTTATGCAATTACACTGCTGTTTTGGTCACTATAGCTCTGTAGTATAATTTTAAGTCGGGAAATGTGATTTATCCAGTTTTTTTTTTTTTTTTTTTTTTTTTTAATTTAGTATAGCTCTGGCTATTCTGGGTCTTTTGTGGTTTCATATAAATTTTAGGATTGTTCTTTCTATTTCTGTGAAGAATATCCTTGGTATTTTCCTAAGGATTGCATTTAATCTATAGATTGTTGTGGGCAATATGGATATTTTAACAATATTGATTCTTTTACTCCATTAACATGGAATATTTTTCCAATCATGGTGTCCTCTTCAATTTCCTTCATCAGTGTTTTATAGTTTTCATTATAGAAGTCTTTCACTTCTTTGGTTAAGTTAATTCCTGAGTATTTCATATTCTTTGTGAGTATTGTAAATGAGTTTACGCTTTCATTTCTTTTTCAGATTGTTCACTGTTGGCATATAGAAATGCTACTGATTTTTGTATGTTGATTTTGTATCCTACAACTTTACTGATTTTGTTTATCAGTTCTAACCATTTTTTTTTTGGTGGAGTCTTTAGGTTTTTCCAAATATATGATCAAATCATCTCTAAGAAAGAATAATTTGATTTCTTCCATTTCAGTTTGGATACATTTTATTTTTCTTGTCAGACTGCTCTAGCTAGGACCTCTAGTACTATGCTAAATAACAGTCATGAAAGTGGGCATCTTCATCATGTTTCAGATCTTACAAGAAAGGCTTTTAGTTTTTTTCCCATTCAGTATGATACAAGCTGTAGATCTTTCGTATTTGGCTGTTATTATCTTGAAGTATGTTCCTTTTATTCTCAGTTTCTTGAAAGATATTTTTAACATGGAGGGATGTTGAATATTATCAAATGCTGTGTCACTCTCAGTTGAAATGATCATATGGTTTATGTTTAATGACCATGTGGTTTATCCGGTCTGTTGATATTATGTACCACATTGATTATGTATGTGGAAGCATCCTTGCATCCCAGGGATAAATCCCACTTGGTCATGAAGAATGATCTTTCTAATGTATTGTTGAATTTGGTTTGCTATAATTTTGTTGAGGATTTTTGCATCATATTCATCAGCGATATTTGCCTGTAGTTTTTTTTTTTTTTTTTTTTTCAATGTATCTGTGTCTGGTTTTGGTGTCTGGTTAATACCTGTTTGTAGAAACAGTGTGGAAGCATTCCCTCCTCCTCTGTTTTTTTGTATAGTTTGAGTAGGATTGGTGTTAGTTCTTCTTTAAATGTTTGGTAGAAACCCAGAAGTGAAGCCATCAGATCCTGGGCTTTTCTTTACTGGGAGACTTTTTATTACAGCTTCAATCTCTTTACTTGTTACTGGTCTGTTCAGGTTTTGAATTTTTCCAGTTTGAAATTTGGTAGATTCTGTGTGTCTAGGAATTTGTCTACTTCTTCTAGATTTTTCAGTTATTTATTGGCATATAGTTGCTTATATTCGCCCACTAATGATCCTTGGAATTTCTGCAGTGTCAGTTTTAATGTCTCCTTTTATCTCTAAATTTATTTACTTGTTTTTTTTCTTTGTTAGTCTGGACGAAGATCTGACAGTTTTGTTTGACTTTTCAAAAAAACCAACTGTTTGTTGCATTCATCTTTTCCATCATTTTCTTTATTTCCATTTTTCTTATTTTTGCTCTGAGCTTTATTATTTCTATTCTACTAATTTTGGGTTTGGCTTGCTCTTGCTTTTCCAATTCTTCAAGACACATGATTAGATTGTTTATTTGAGGCTTTTCCTCTTTTTTCTGTCGGCACTTATAGCTATAAACTTCCCTCTTAGTCCTCTACCATCTCTTTAAGACCAATAACTCATTTTATTTTACTTTAAGTTCTGGGATACATGTGCAGAATGTGCAGGTTTGTTACATATATATATATATATACATGTGCCATGGTGGTTTGCTGCACCTATCAACCCGTCATCTAGGTTTTAAGCCCCACATGCATTAGGTATTTGTCCTAATGCTATGTTCTCCCTCCCCTTGACCCCACCCCCAAACAGGCCCCAGTGTGTGATGTTCCCCTCCCTGTGTCCACGTGTTCTCATTGTTCAACTCCCACTTATGGGTGAGAACTGTGGTGTTTGGTTTTCTGGTCCTGTGTTAGTTTGTTAAGAATGACAGTTTTCAGCTTCATCCATGTCCCTGAAAAGGACATGAACTCATTCTTTTTATGGCTGCATAGTAGTCTATGGTGTATATGTGCCAAATTTTCTTTATTCAGTCTATCTTTGATGCACATTTGGGTTGGTTCCAAGTCTTTGCTATTGTAACTATTGCTGAAATAAACTTACGTGTGTGTGTGTCTTTATAGCAGAATGATTTATAATCCTTTGGGTATATACTCAGTAATGGGATTGCTGGGTCAAATGATATTTCTGGTTCTAGATCCTTGAGGAATTGCCACACTGTCTTCCACAATGGTTGAACTAATTTACATTCCTGCCAACAGTGTAAAAGGGTTCCCATTTCTCCCTAGCCTCGCCAGCATCTGTTGTTTCCTGACTTTTTAATGATCACCATTCTAACTGGCATAAGATGGTACCTCACTGTGGTTTTGATTTGCATTTCTCTTATGACCAGTGATGAGGAACTTTTATTCATGTTTGTTGGCCACATAAAATGTCTTCTTTTGAGAAGTGTCTGTTCATATCCTTCAACTACTTTTTGATTGTTTTTTTTTTTTTTTTTTTTTTTTCTTGTAAATGTGTTTAAGTTCCTTGCAGATTCTGGATATTAGTCCTTTGTCAGATTGGTAGATTGCAACAATTTTCTCCCATTCTATAGGTTGCCTGTTCAGTCTGATGATAGTTTCTTTTGCTATGCAGAAACTCTTTAGTTTAATTAGATCCCATTTGTCAATTTTGGCTTCTGTTGCAATTGCTTTTGGTGTTTTAGTCATGAAGTCTTTGCCCATGCCTATGTACTGAATGGTATTGCCTAGGTTGTCTTCAAGGATTTTTATGGTTTTGGGTTTTACATTAAGGTAATAACTCTTAGATTTTCCATCTTGAGGCCATTTTCTAGATTCTGTAGGCATGCTTCATTGTTTTTCATTATATTTTCTTTCATCTCCTCTGACTTTGTATTTTCAAGTAGCCTGTCTTCAAGCTCACTTATTCTTTCTTTTGGATGTTCAATTCTGTGATTAAAAGGCTCTGATGCATTTTTCAGTATGCCAATTGCATTTTTCAGCTCCAGAATTTCTGCTTGATTCTTAGTTATTTCAATATATTTGTTAAATTTATCTGATGAAATTCTAAATTGTTTCTCTGTGTTTTATTGAATTTCATTGAGTCAACTACAGTTATTTGGAATTCTCTGTCTGAAAGGTCACATATGTCTATTTTTCCTGGATTGGTCCCTGGTGCCTTATTTAGTTCAATGGGTGAGGTCATGTTTATCTGGATGGTGTCAATGCTAGCAGATATTCTTCAGTGTCTGGACCTTGAAGAGCTAGGTATCTCTTCCACTGTGGTCAGAGAAGAAGCTTCAAATTATTTCAATGTTTTAAGACTTGTTTTGTGCCATAATATGTGGTCTATCCTTGAGAATGACCCATGTGCTGATGACAGTAATGTGTATTCTGCCACCATTGGATGAAATGTTTCGTAAATATCTATTAGGTCCATTTGGTTTATAGTGCAGATTAAGTCTAAAGTTTCTTTGTTGATTTTCCATCTGGAAGATCTGTCCAAGGATTTGGGTGTTGTGATCTAAGCTGCGTCTGCTTTAGGAGGCACATCAAGCAAAGTAATGCTCTGGTCCTTCAGACTCATCAAGGTACTGCCTTGACGGTCTTGGGTAAGTTCTGGGAGAATTCTGCAGATTACCAGGCAGAAACACTTATTCTCTTCCTTTATTTTCTCCCAAATAAGCAAAGTCTCTCTCTGTTCTGAGCCACCTAAAGCTGGGCTGGTGTGACATAAGCACTCCTGTGGCCACTACCACTATGACTGTGCTGGGTCATACCTGAAGCTAGTACAGTGCTGGATCTCACCCAAGGTCTGCTGTAACCACTTTCTGGCAACTGTATATTTTCCCTCAAGGCCCTGGGGCTTTACAATCAGAAAGTGGCAAAGTCAGCCAGGCTTGTGTTCTTCCCTTTAGGGTGGCATCTTCCCCAGTCCCCAGGTGGTCCCAGATGTGCTGTCCAGTAGTCAGGATCTGGAGTCCAAAACCTTAGAAGTCTACTTGGTGTTCTATCTTACTGTGGCTGAGCTCACACATCAAACACAAGCAGCAGTCTTTCCTACTCTTTCCTTCCCTTTGCAAAGGCACAGGAGCCTCATCCCATAGATAGTGCCATCACAGAGCATGAGGAGTCCTGCCAGACTACTGCCAATGTTCCTTTAAGGCCCAAGGGCTCTTAAATTATCTTGGGGTGAATGCTGCCTGACCTAGACCTTATCCTTCAGGGCAGTGGGCTTCCCTCCAGCTCAGGACAAGTCCAGAAATGCCATCCAAGAGTCAAGAGATCCCAAGAGCCTGATTGGTGGTCTACTCCCCTGTGGCTGTGCTGGTAGCTAATGTTCAAGACAAAGTCTCCTTTAATTTTCTGTCTGCTTTTCTCAGGCAGAACGAGTTTTGCCCGATAGCCGCTACAACTGGGAATGTGTTGAGTCTCACCTGAAGCCAACAAGTCTCAGAAGCTCACCCAAGGCCCTTGATGTGGTACCTGAGTATCGCTGCTCAGTATTTAGGGTCCAATGCCTCTTCAGTTAGCAAGTGATGAATGCTGCCAGGACCGGGTCTTTTCCTTCAAAGCAACAGGTTCCCTCTGGTCCAGGGTGTGTCTAAAAATGTTATCCAGGACCTAGGGCCTGGAACACGGGCCTCATGATTCTGACCAGTGCCCTATCCTGCTGTGGCTCAGCTGGTACCTAAGATGCAAGACAAAGTCCTCCCCACTCTTCTCTCTCCTCTCCTCAAGCAGAAAGAAAGGATCACCTTTGGAGCCGTGAGCTCTGCCACCTGAGGATAGGAGAGGGGAGATGGCAGCACTTCTTTAGCTGCCCCAGCTGGTGTCTCAGTAGGTCACGTGATTCCCCCCTCCACTGTCTTGGGCCTAGTTCAAGGCTAGAACTCGCCTAAGATTTGCTGTTCTGGCCTAGGCTGCTTTTCAAGTTTACATAGAGACCCAGAACACTTTAGCTCTCCGTGGCAAGGCTTGTGGCAACTCAAGTTCTGACTGCTGGGATTGGTGATTCCTCTCTGGCTGGGGCTGTTTTAAATGCTCCCTCTCTCAGCGGACATCAGTTGAGTTTGCTCCTGTTTTCATTTTTGCTCCAACAAAACAGCACTGAGTTTAATGCCTCATGATTACTGTGCTCTTCCTCTCTCAAGGCCCAGAGATGCTCTCCCCATACCACACTGCTGCTGCTGGCATGGGGTGAGAGGGTGGAAGGGTTGCTGGGGGATGGAGGGTTGGCATCAGTGATTCAAGATTGTTTTTCTTCTATCTCTTAAGTGCTTCTTTCAATGATATGAAGATAAAACCAGGTACTATGAGCACTCACCTGAGTTTTGGTTCTTATGAAGGTGTTTTTTCTGTATAGATAGTTCTTAACTTGATGTCTTTGTAAAGGGGATGATCGGTGGAGCTTTCTATTCTGCCATCGTGCCTTGCCTCCAGTCTTTATTTTATTAAGGCCTTCAAATGATTGGATCAGGTCCACCCACATTATGGAAGGTAATCTGCTTTACTCAAAGTCCACTGATTTGAATGTTAAACCCATATGAAAAACACCTTCACAGAAACATCTAGAATTATGTTTGACCAACTATCTGGGAACCATGATCCAGCAAAGCTGTCATACAAAATTAACCATCACATCTACTTTGTTTTAAAGTTCTGAAGTTCTTCATACTTAAATCTCTGGGTTTGCTACTTAAATAAGAGGCATAAACTACTTGATAGAATTAACTAGAATTAAAAATATAGCATAGAAACATTAATGAAACTCCCTTTAAGACATGCTTTAAAACCTCACATTAGAACAGCAATGTTTCAATTCATTCAACAAAATATTTTCTTTTATTTATTTATTTATTTATTTATTATACTTTAAGTTCTAGGGTACATGTGCATAACATGCAGGTTTGTTACATATGTATATCTGTGCCATGTTGGTGTGCTGCACCCATCAACTCGTCAGCACCCATCAATTCGTCATTTATATCAGGTATAACTCCCCAATGCAATCCC